>NC_135215.1:28322646-28486351 GCF_052324685.1 Brachyhypopomus gauderio | reverse complement strand
GCAAAAGTGCCACCCTGGCCTCTGGCGTGCAGCAGCTGTGACTTCCTGGCCTCGTGTGTGATGGAGGGATTTCCTGTCCACTGAGGGCACTGCACTCGGCCCTGCAGCCATGTCTGCTTGCAACGCCTTCACTGAACACGTGTGGAAACCTGGCTAGTGTGTGCAAGAACTGCTTCAAGCCCAAGAGTCTGCATCGCCTGCCCGAGGGGGGCTTGCGCAAGCTTCCCCCTGAGCACGCCCCCAGCCCCCACAGCCACGCCTCCACCGGGGGCAGGACTAACATCAACCAGCATAGCCACTCCCCCGTGCAGGCTGGGGCTAGCACTAACGCCAACCTCGCTGGCAGCATTCAGAGAGGCAGTGGTTCCTCCCGCTCAGGCCAGTTCCGCCCTCCCGTGGCCAAGAAACCTACCATCGCGGTGAAACCCACTATGATGCTGCCCGGCTCTGGGGCAGGGCTAGATGCAGAGGGGAATCCCCAGAGAATAGTGGAGGGGGTGGAGCCTGGAAAAACTTCGGCTTTCAGCGCCTGGAATCACAACGGGCTAAATCGGAAGAGGCCCGCAGGACCAAACAACAATGAAGAAGAGGAGGGCAGAGGTGAGACAGATGGGTACGCCCCCCTCTGTCCCCCCAGCAGCAGCATCAACAACAACGGGCTGACAGATGTGCTAAAGGAGATTGCGGGTCTGGGATCAAGCCCTGGGTCCACCAGGGATGATTTCTTGGACAGAATCAGTTGCTCGTACAGGCGCTCGCTGGAGAGGGGCCTGCCTGCTGCCGGCTGCCTGGCTGCGGGAAATACCAGCGGCTGCGGCAGCGGGGCAGGCAAACGCGTCTCGCTGAGTGACAGCGCCGAGGTCATCAGCTCGGAGGGGGGGCGCTTCTGCTACCCGGAATTCTCCAGCGATGGGGAAGAGGACGAGGATGGGGACGAGGACAGCCAGGACGACGAGGAGGACGATGAGGATGACGACTGCGAGCACGAGAGCTGGGACGAGAGCGACGAAGAGCTTTTGGCTATGGAGATACGGATGCGGGGCCAGCCGCGTTTCGCTAACTTCCGTGCTGCCACCCTGTCTCCAGTCCCGTTCGCAGCTGGGAAGAAGTGGAACACTGTGCCCCTGCGAAATCGCTCGCTGCAGAGGATATGTGCGGTGGACTACGACGACACCTATGATGAGATTCTGAATGGTTATCCTTCCGTGGACTCTAATGGAGGCCCTGGACTACTCCCATATGGCACTGGCCCCCAGGGCAGTGGCTTCCTGTCAACCTCGGAGTCCATCACCTCGCCAGAAATCCTCTTCTTCCCTGCCGGAGGACTCCTGCACCTCCAGCAGTGGCAGCAGTGGTCCCTCTGGCCCTCGGAATGGACTGCACCCCCCTGTGGCTGGAGGGGAGGTCCACGGAGCAGAGGGACCCAACTGTCCGAGCACTGAGCTCACCTAAAGCCACTGAGACCCACAAAGCCGTTCTGGCCATCCAGCTGCAGGAACAAGACGCCCTTCAGAGAGAGGTAGGGCCCTTCCACAGGCTGTCCCTGGTCAGCCAATCACGATTAGCTTCAGCCCACAGAAGAGCAGGCCAAGCCATACAGAGTAGTGAGCTTGGAGAAGACCCCCATGTGTAAGCCCTACACTGTGGTGGACGTGTCTGCCTCTATGGCCAGCACGGATGAGCGAACCCCTGAGAGCACCTCCAAGCCCAAGAGCCTGAACACAACGCTGAGTCCTCCACCCTACCCTGGGGCCTCCAAAATCGTCCCTGCATTAGCTGCCTCTCCTCTTTCTCCCAAATTGCACATGTCACCCAAATCCCCTCTTTCCCCCAAGTCTGTGGCGGTATCCCCAACCACTTTGGTATCGCCGCTTGTTCCGATTTCTCCATCAGTACTAGTTTCACCTAGCACTGCTGCCGCCACCCCCAGCCACTCCTGCCGGAAGCCAGGAATCACCCGTTACCAGGAGGTGTGGACATCTAGCACCAGCCCCCGGCAAAAGATCCCGAAGGTGGAGCTGCTGAGTGGGGTGCCACACGGGCCTTCGGTACCCCCCAGACACGGCAACCACAAATCGGCTCCCACCTCCCCCATCGCCGGCCTCTCTTCATCGTGCACGGTACCCGTCAAATCGCCAAACCTGTCCGAGATCAAGTTCAACAGCTACAACAATGCCGGCATGCCTCCTTTCCCCATCATCATCAGGGACGAGCCAACGTATGCGCGCAGCTCGAAGAATGCCGTGAAGGTGCCCATTGTGATCAACCCCAGTGCCTACGACAATTTGGCCGTGTACAAGAGCTTCCTGGGCCTCAGCGGGGAGCTCCCGCCTCCCAAGCCCGGAGGAGGTGGCCGGGTGACAAGCCACACGTACGAGGAGATCGGCTCCTCCGACAGCACACAAGCCGTCCCCTACCGAGCATGTGCCCAGCAGAAAACCCACACCCGTCACCGCTGACGGAGAACGGGACCCTGTGAGGGCTGGGGAGTCTCTTCATGATAACAGAGCCAAAAGCACCGGTGAACCAAGCATAGCAGCAGCAGCCGCCAATCTCTCTGTCACTTTCTCTTCCCCCAGGGCAAGCCCCCTCTCTGGCAGCCTGGACAAAAGCAACTCCGCCACAGCCGATGTCTGTCGCAGCCGTAACTCTGGTGAGGAGCCCCTGGCGATGGGAAGTGGTGAGTGCCAGTCCTCTTGCAGCACTGGAACAGGGCACAGGGAGAAGGCCAGTATGGTGCTGTCTCAGATAGTGGCCTCCATCCAACCTCCCCAGTCTCCTCCGGAGTCGCCCTCCCCTCAGGGCAAGACCTGCAGCACCGAGGAACTCTACTCCCTCCCCCGGATGCCACTAAGGGAACCCTGAGCAGGCCCAAGTCCCTCCACTGCCCCGCCGACAGCTCGCTGATCAAGTCCCGCAAAGATGCACCACCCAAGCTCCTGCCCAAGTCCCAAAGTGCCTCGGCGGCCGAGCCCCCCACGAGTCCCAGGATCGAGCCCGGTGCACCTTTCCCCCCGCCAGGTCCACCTCCTCCCCCTACCATGCCACCAACCTGCTCCAGAGGCACTTCAGCAACTGGACCAGACCATCCGGCTCCAGGCCGAATGACGGTGAGCTCAGCCCAGGGGCAGAGGGTAGGCGTTCAGCTGACAGCAACAAGCCCAAGCGCTGGATCTCCTTCAAGAGCTTCTTCCGCCGACGGAAGGATGAGGAAGAACAGAAGGAGAAAGCAGAGCGAGAGAAGGAGAAAGGGAAGCTGGTGGGTTTAGATGGGACTGTGATAACCATGCTGCCTCCACCCCCAATCCAAAGGCAGCACTGGTTTTCAGAGTCGAAGACTGATGACCCCAACCAGAAGCCAACGATCATATTCACATATAAACCTGAGAGTGGCGTAGGGGGTGACGGGGGAGGCGGAGCTTCGAGTAGAGGAGTGTAACACATCGACGGTAGGGTCCGGCGCAGCACTGTCTTTCAACCAATCAGGTCCCCCGAAGAGCAGAGCCAGCCTCCTTATCAGCAAAGTCATGAGGTAGATCTCTCTCTCTCTAATCCCCTCTCTCTCTCTCTCTCTCTCTCTCTCTCTCTCTCCTCTCTCCTCTCTCTCTCTCTCTCTCTCTCTCTCTCTCTCTCTCTCTTTAACCATCTCCCTCTGTACCTCTCTATCTCACTTTCTTCTTCTCTTCTGTATCTGGGTTGTGAACCATCGTAAATTCTTTCCCTTTACTTTATTGCCCTTTGTGGTTCCCCTTTTATTGTGTGAAACGTTGACTCCCTCAACCTGTCGTGACCAGACTCTGTTGTGTTTAATGATCTTCCCGCCTCGTTGCGCACTGATCTAATTCCTGTGACACCACACTGAGCACGGATCCTTCTAATATGTTGTTGCATTCTAATAAGCTTCCTTATAGTGAAGGTACAGTGACCTGGACTATGACCTTGCTCTGGTGGACTCTCTTGGGGACTTGGTGATTTTCTTTGTTTGTGTTTGTTTACATGTTTACACACTATGTTGGTTTACTCTTTTGACCAGTCTCACCATTGTTTCCTTCATAAGGGCTCCCATCACCATTCATTGTGGTCATCAATAATGAGATCAGTTTGAGTCATGTGTTTCACATCCTGGGTTCAAAGTTTCAAGGTTTGTTTACCTTATATAATAAGCACCTCAAGACAAGGCACAGTTGCGTTTCTGGTGGTGAAGAGATCCCGTTCGTAGCACTCTCTCCTTAAAACACAGCCTATTAATGATATTTTAATGGTGTTTGTAATGTCAGTATAGTTTGGTGCTGTCCAAAGTCCCAGATCATCAGTATCAGCAGTTAGACATCTGCCATGTGATTTCCCAAGTAGAGGAAGAGTTAATCACTTTCCTGTATATGAATGTGCAGCTGTAGAAGGCGTGTCCAGATACATGCAGAGTAGACCTTGCAGGTGAATACCTGAGTGAGAGAGAGAGAGAGTAAGAAAGAGAGAGAGTGTGTAAGAAAGAGGGAGAGAGAGAGAGAGAGAGAGAGAGAGAGAGAGAGAGAACGTGAGTGTACAAGAGAGAGAGAGAGTACACATGAGAGAGTGGTTAACCAGGCCTGAATGTGAGAGAGCTTCCAGATATGGGCAGCTGTGTGAGCCAGTACAGCAGGTAAGCCAGGTCTTTGAGGGGGGGGGGGGGGATAAGTGTGGGTGTGTGTGTGCGCACATGTTTTCTGAACATTAATGCCTCACTGAACAGCTAAAATGCGAGGAACTTTTAGTTTTAGGCCATCTCAACAAGTTCTAACATAGTCGGGCTTCAGTCCTAAAGACATGAAGCCCTGTATTTGCCAGGTTTACAGCAGCACACACTGTAGCTGTGCATTTGTGCTGTAGTGTGGTGAAAAGTCTTATCAGTGAATGCATATGCAGTAATGCAGTATGCATTAACTCCCAGACACTCGGGACTTCCTGTTAACAAACCTTTGTTTTGGTGGTATAATACCAGGAAGAAGTGGATTGATGTTGAGACATGAATGTGCACCTCCAGCTCTGTAAAATCCACGCTGGCGTGAAATTGTTTGTTTTTCTTGTGAATTTTTTTTGCCTTTGGGCTGTGCTATCACGGGGAGGGAGTGTTTCTGATTGCATGGTTGTGCCACGGGTACGCTGGTCCTGGGCAGGTCCACTGCAGGACATACTTCTCCCTGTGCTTTTACACAGAGCCTGTGTGGTAATTGTTTGTGGGTTCCAGTTGTGGGTCCCACCAAATTCAGATAGCGGGCGTTTGGTAGCGTGCTATGCATAGTTGTCCACTACTGACATGTGCTGATGTCAGATGTGCTGTTTACTGTGATTGTAAGACCACAGCAATTCTAAATCTATTCAAATACCAAAGTGCTATTTATTAGCAAACCATTCTCATGCTAAATAGTGTATTAATCTGAATCATTTGAACTGCATTAGACTAAATCTTGTCGATTTGTAGTCTTAATGGTAAGTGTTGGTCTGTAGCTGGACAGGCAGATCTAAGCACCTCAACGTGAACTCCTCCTACACGGCAGTAACAGCCAGCACACACACACACACACACACACACACACACACACACACTCTCTCTCTCTACTGGGCCCCTCACAGTGCCTAGCAGCAGGTTCTTCAAACAATGCCTGGTGCTGAAATATTAAGGGAAAGCTAAATAATAATATAAGCCTGGAGCTATAAATACTAGTGTGAGTGGTTAATAAGCCCTTATTCCCTGGGTTGAACTGAGCAGAAGCACTTCAGGTTGTTACTTAATGAAGCGGCCACACTGCTGTCTGATGAAGGCTGTGCTGCTTTCTGATGAAGGTGGCCTAGAGTTTAATGAAGTCTGACTCTAAACTCAGTCTCAGTCTAGACACTGTGTGTTCTGGATGTTTGTTTAAGAACATATTTCTCTATTCATATTAATTTGTATTACCGGTAATTTCCAGATTTGTGTTCATCTACAATGTTGTGGATTCATTGTACAGTGGAAATTGCTCTCTGGGGTTTACTCCATTGCCTCCTGTAGCCAGATGCCGGTTGAGAGTCCAGAGGTGGAGATGCCCGCCCCGGTCCCCTGCCTCCCCGCCAAGCTGGAGCTGACACCCGTGTGTGAGGTGACCAGACAGTGTACGCAGGCCCCCGCCAGCCATCTTTCCCCCAGCGAGGGCAGCGCCAGTGTGGGCGAGCCAGAGGAAGACGAGGGCCCACACACGCTGGCCCACTCCTGCTCCGTGCCCAGCCCCGGCGGTGCCACCTACACCAACCTCGGTAAGCACCGCCCCTCCGGTAAAGCTGGACAATAAACCCACCTGGGAGGAAGCCAGCAATTGCTGGTGGCTGTGGTGGTGATTAACTCTGCATGCTTGCTCCTATTTCACAAAAAGGGGATTGTCTGCTGAATTCTCTGCTGTGTGCAAAAGAGAGTCAAGGAAACGTTTGTAGTTTGAATGAATAAATCATGGGGAACTAGAGACATGGCATCCTTTGAGCCTCGTCAACAGCACCAAGTTGCCCTAGATGAAATGTATTTGTTCTGAATGAGAAGCCAATACATCGTGGTTCTGGAATATTGGATGTGGGGTTTTACCCCAAATATATTGTCACTGCGTAAGATTTAATTGGCCATATATTTGGTTTAAAATGCACATAATGCAGGCACAGTATTTGTACATGCTTGTGTGTGTGTGTGTGTGTGTGTGTGTGTGTGTGTGTGTGTGTGTGTGTGTGTGTGTGTGTGTGTGTGTGCACACGCCTGCTTCTGCTGATCACATTAGTGCTGCTGCTTGCTCAGAAAGTGTGGCTACGAACTTTTTCAATTCTCACCTTTCATCACAGCAAAGAGATGAAGGCTTTTCACTGCTTTGGCTGTGATATGGGAGTCTTCCTCCTACTGCACCTTTAAGAGTGGTGGGTGAACGCCACAATGTCAAAATGACTAAAATTGCCTTATTTAGCCATAATTAAATGGTGCATTTAGTGTTATGATATCGCCTTGATTTGCACACTTGAAGATTAGATATTATGTTGTTACCCAGTGATTGTTAGACTGCTAAAAAGAAGTATATGGAAAGTTTTCTTTGCACGTAAAGTAAACAGGGACGAACTCCCATTCTTTATGCGGTACTTTGGTGTCTCAGAAGGTTGTATCTCGCTATGTAAAGACTTTCCACAGACTATCTAGCTCCCTAATGTCACAGCTAGTTATCCGTGACGGATCAGAGCCATCTGGCCTGTATTGTATGTCATTAACTTCCCCAGCAGCAGACGTGTTTCTACTGTCTACCAATCAGCAATCAGCCTGTCCGCGCCAGCACACGCATCTCCGTGGCAGACGCTGTCTGGATGGCGCTTCATTCGCTGTGGGAGGTGTGAGGCGTAGATGTGGGGAACTTTGAGTCAAATCGAGTGAAGGCCTGGGCAACGTGTCTAAACAGCAGCCGTTTACCTTTGGGGTGGCTATGGGGGGGTCTTAGAGCTGGGGTTTTGAGAGCAGCTGAGGCCGGGCATGGGGCTTCCGCTCTCTGCCACTGCCGGGGAATGTGCAATTTGTGACTGCTGTGTTTGAGATGAGTGGCTGTGGAGGGGAGTGGCGGCTGTGGAGGGGAGTGGCGGCTGTGGAGGGGAGGAGTGGCGGCTGTGGAGGGGAGTGGCGGCTGTGGAGGGGAGTGGCCTGCTCTGTGTTCTCATGCGCCCATTCTCTTCCCACCTCGCTCTCATGCATGCAAGCACACGCACGCTGTCTCTGTCACACTCTCAATCACCTCTCTCGTACACAAGTGCACACACGCACACATGTAAATGTGGTAGAAAAGGGAGCGCAACTGACCAAATCTGAGAGAGAGCTGTAACAGTGCTCTCTTCCACTCACGCTCTCGCTCTCCCTCTCTCTCTCTCTCTCTCTCTCTCTCTCTCTCTCTCTCTCTCTCATCCTCCATCTTTTTGACTTGTTTTGGTGGTGTGTTGTGGGGTGTTCTTTATACCCTTGTTTCTCTGAACTTTGCGGACTGAGAGAGTGGCACAGCTGAGGTAGGATTTCTCTTCTTGCTCATTTCTCTCATCCTGTCTGTGCTGGTGGCTTTTATTTTTACACTTTTTCCTCACCCAGGAGCCACTATGAGTGAATCAGCCAGTGTTCTGAGATTGTTGAACTGGGTTTACCTAGTGTGTAAGCAAGGCTTATTATACAGAAGGCTTAAAAGCCCAGTGAAGCTGTTTGCTTGAATAGAGAAGATGGTTGAGAATTAGACTGAGTAATTTAATGAGTCACTGGAAAGCTGTTATCTCTAAAATCAGCACTGTTGTTGTGACTGTTTTTATAGCAGGATGTCCAAAGGACGAATATGTTCATACGTGTATAAAGTAAGAAAAAGAAACCAAAAGTGAGAATAAAAATAGGTGTGGATATATGCACAGGTATCTTCTGCTGCCTAGACCTTTGATGGCAAAAAACTAGTCACCACAGCTCCATCAGTTTGAAGGTTTGTTGAAATAATATGTGAAAGTGGACTGTGAATAATTTCCAGAACCTTTTAACCATGGTAACCTGGTTCCACCCATGTTCTTCCCCCGTGTCCAGGAGGGGCCAGACTAGCAGTTCTTCCCACTGGCCAACAGTTAATCCTCCCTGCTGTAAATACATGATCAATCACATAATTAAAGAGGTCTTGTAGCTCAACGTTAGCAAAATCGTTAATAGAATAAACAATAAAATAGAATATAAACTCTTATTAGCCAGCCTCAATGTTTAAAGCGCTGGCGAAATGAATGACATTAATGTTCTTGTTACAATGGTACCTGTCAATGAGTGGGATACATTAGACAGCAACTGCACAGTCATGTGTAAAGTTAAAGTCGATGTGCTGGAAGCAGGAAGATTGGACAAGCGTAAGAATCTGATCGACTTTGACATGCGGGGCCACATGGTGAGGTTTAGATGACTGAGCCTGAGCACCAAACAGCAGGTCGTGGGGGGTACACAGTATGCAGTGCTCCAAGGACGGACAACCAGTGAACTAGTAACAGGGTCACGGGTACCTAAGACCCACAGATTATCTAGTCCCACAGAGATGATTACTGATTAGAACATGCAGGGCTTCACAGTTTGGTGCATATGGGGCTACGTAACAGCAGACCAGCTTGAGGGCCCCCCCTGACCCCTGATCCCCACTGAGAGGAATGTACCAAAACGTTCAGGGTGACCTGTCTGATTGGGTGTCTGTAGGACATTGCTGGAATATCAAGCCCAGTCCATGGAGACCCCAATTTGCAACTTCACAGACTTGAAGGTTCTGCTGCTAATGTCCTGGAGCCAGATATGACAGGATACCTGGTGAAGTCGTACAGATCTTGTGGAGTCCAATACCTGATGCGTCAGAGCAGTTTTGGCACCATGAGAAAGACCTACAGTATTAAGCAGGTGATTGTAATGTTATGGCAGGTGATCATGTATATCAGTTCCTGATGTAGTAAGAAAGTTTCTCTAAGATATTAAGGCATCTGAAGTATTTGTTTTTAACAATTCACTTTGACAAAAAATGTTTTATATAAAGTAATTGGGATATCAACAAATATCTCAGTTTGGCTTTAGTGTACAAAATTAAAAAAAAAAATTAAATGTAAAGATATATATATATATACACTGTGTGCAGAATTATTAGGCAAGTGAGTATTTTGATCACATCATCCTTTTTATACATGTTGTCCTACTCCAAGCTGTATAGGCTTGAAAGCCAACTACCAATTAAGTAAATCAGGTGATGTGCATCTCTGTAATGAGAAGGGGTGTGGCCCAATGACATCAACACCTTATATAAGGTGTGCTTAATTATTAGGCAACTTCCTTTCCTTTGGCAAAATGGGTCAGAAGAGAGATTTGACGGACTCTGAAAAGTCAAAAATTGTGAGATGTCTTGCAGAGGGATGCAGCAGTCTTGAAATTGCCAAACTTTTGAAGCGGGATCACCAAACAATCAAGCATTTTGTGACAAATAGCCTACAGGGTCGCAGGAAGCGTGTTGAAAAGAAAAGGCACAAAATAACAGCCCATGAACTGAGGAAAATCAAGCGTGAAGTTGCCAAGATGCCATTTGCCACCAGTTCTACCATATTTCAGAGCTGCAACGTTACTGGAGTATCAAAAAGCACAAGGTGTGCAGTACTCAGGGACATGGCCAAGGTAAGGAAGGCTGAAAACCGACCACCTTTGAACAAGAAACATAAGCTAAAACGTCAAGACTGGGCCAAGAAATATCCTAAGACTGATTTTTCCAAGGTTTTTATGGACTGATGAAATGAGAGTGACTCTTGATGGACCAGATGGATGGGCCCGAGGCTGGATCAGTAAAGGGCAGAGAGCTCCAATTCGACTCAGACACCAGCAAGGTGGAGGTGGAGTACTGTTATGGGCTGGTATAATCAAAAATGAACTTGTGGGACCTTTTCGGGTTGAGGATGGAGTGAAGATCAACTCCCAGACCTACTGCCAGTTTCTAGAAGACACCTTCTTCAAGCAGTGGTACAGGAAGAAGTCGGTATCGTTCAAGAAAAACATGATTTTCATGCAGGACAATGCCCCATCACATGCATCCAAATACTCCACAGCGTGGCTGGCCAGTAAAGGTCTAAAAGAAGAAAAAATAATGACATAGCTCCCTTGTTCACCTGATCTGAACCCCATAGAGAACATGTGGTCCATCATAAAACGTGAGATCTACAGGGAGGGAAAACAGTAGACCTCTCTGAACAGTGTCTGGGAGGCTGTAGTGGCTGCTGCACGCCATGTTGATCGTAAACAGATCAAGCAACTGACAGAATCTATGGATGGAAGACTTCTGAGTGTCATCATGAAGAAAGGTGGCTATATTGGTCACTAATTTGTTTTTGGTTTTGATTTTGAATGTCAGAAATGTTTATTTCTAAATTTTGTTATATTGGTTTACCTGGTGAAAATAAACAAGTGAGATGGGTATATATTTGTCTTTTATTAGGTTGCCTAATAATTCTGCACAGTAATAATTGCCTGCATAAACAGATATCCTCCTAAGATAGCCAAATCTAAAAAAAAAAAAACACTCCAACTTTCTAAAATATTAAACTTTGATATTTATGAGTCTTTTGGGTTGATTGAGAACATAGTTTTTGTTCAATAATAAAAATAATCCTCTCAAATACAACTTGCCTAATAATTCTGCACACAGTGTATATATATATATATATATATATATATATATATATATATATATATATATATATATATATATATATATATAATGATGTCATCAGAAGAAAATGGCAGGAGAGGACGGCTATAATGAAGTTGGCACCTCTGAGGCTCTGGGTCATAATCCCATGACGAGCCTGAGATTCTGACTCATGTAACACAAGTGCCTGTATGTGCTTGTCACAGAACGGGCCTAAACTTCATCTGTCTTTTCTCAGTTCCCGCTCCCCCTTAGTGTTTTCCTTCAGTAGACGAGATGAATCGTTTAAAGGTTTTTAGGTTGAGAGGTTTTTAGTCTGCTTCTGCTCTAGGGTTAACGCTTCTGAAAAGCAAAGCTGTCGTCCTCAGAGCTAACGCTACAGGTGTGGACGCTGCCTGCTCCTGCCTGCCAGTCTGTTTCCACAGTTCCAGCTCAGGATCTCACACTTCAGTGGTTCAGTTAGTGTTGCTGTTGGACTTGGGGGAAGTACGAGGGCACTGAGGTGGTGGGAGGTGACTGGTCCCACAGTAGCTGACTGGGAGGGTTCAGAGGTGGTGGGAGGTGACTGGTCCCACAGTAGCTGACTGGGAGGGTTCAAAGTCACACCTGATGGGCACTGGTATTAAATGCAGCTCATGCTTTTGATGAAATCATTTTCATCATGTGGGAGGGTGGGGTTGTGTGAGTCATAAGAGCATCAGAGGACATCTGCAGATTGGAATTAGGGAGAGATTATGACTCCTTTGGGGATTAAGGCAGATTCCAGATGGCATGGTCCACTGTGAGGTTATAACTTCCAGGGCATTTCTGCTTTTGTGCTGTTTTTTTTGTTGTTGTTGTTTATTTATCTATCAGTCTATCTAGAGAGTGTGCTTCCATGTTTATTGATGTGTGGTAGGGCCTGGAGCAGTTTCATTCTGCAACTACTTTAATAGGAAGTTTGTTTGTCTGTCTGTCAGTTCACACTGAAGTTCCGTGTGGACACATTGCACATTACCCCTGTAGCTGTTGTTGAAAATATTTCCATGAATCAGACTGCTGTGTTTACCAAGCTGTTTCTTTGCTCTGGTGCACCTCTGTGAGGAGTTTACTATTACTGCCAATGTGTGATTGGTTGTGTAAGACTTGTACCTGTGTTAAGTAAATTGTAAAGCGACCTTGGGTATCTTGAAAGGCGCTATATAAAACATTCATTCATTCCTACCTCTCTTACACTTGGCTGTTGAGGAATACAGGAATTCATGAATACTGTGGAGTATGGGACACCCGTCCTGTGGAGGACAGGACACTCATCTTTTTAAACTAGCATATGGATGATACTATGTATCTGTCTCTATGGTCATTTTAAGTTGTATGTGCACTTACCTTTTTATTTATATTATTATCTATTGTACAGTGTCCTTGGGTCATTTGAAAGGCGCTTTTAAATAAAATTTATTATTATCATTACCCGTCCTGTGTGGCTGGGTGTTACGGCCCTTAGTGCAAGGTGGATCGTAAGAAAAGGACGCAATATAAATCAACCAAGACACCACACAAGTACGGTTCTTTCGTCCAACAATTTTTATATTTGTGTTGTGTTTTCTATTTTCCAACCCCTTGTAAACAACAAAACAACTTGGCTGTTTTCCTCAAAACTCTAAAGTGTTGTCGATAGGATTCTGGTACGAACTCGTAGCGGTTTTACCCTCTTGAGCTTTTCCTACAAATGTACATTGCACCAAAAGTGTCTACACTCCTTTCAGCCATTTCAAAGCTGTAGCAACACGCTCGAAAGGATCAAAATACAAATCAACTTCTGCTTCTCTAAATTTAGGTACTAATCTGATTTGCCTACTAACGTCAAAATCAGAGGGCTCACCTGTATGTCCAGTGGGAGTCAGACGCGGTGAAGACACAGACGTTTCAACTCTCCTAGCTTCCAACTCTAGCTGGTTTAACCGGACCTCTTTCTTGGCCTGTATTTCCAAGGCACGAACGTTCTGACACTGAATTTCCAGCTCAAGCTCCTTTAAACGCAGTAACATAGCAGGATCAGTAGTGCATACTGTCGGCGAAGCAAACGCAGTGCCTGGAGACCCAATCGTGGCTTCCGCCACAGTCTCATGTTCTACCTTGACACCATCCACACCACCCGACACAGCACAAGTTGTCTCCTGTAAAACGCTTTTGTCCACCAGCCTTAATCTCGACCTTAAGACTAAAGAAGTCCAGCTATTAACGAGAGATCAGCTTTATGGCATAGTTCCAATTGTTCTGCCGACGGGTTGCACTCAAACTTTTCTAAATGAAACATCATCAAAACCAGAAGCCTACAAATCCACAAAAAACACAAACACACCCCACCACAAAAGGAAAACAGCCAAGGAGCAAACAACCAAGGAGGACGAGCCCCCAATTTATGATAGGGCCCATAGTGTAAGGTGGCTCGTAAGAAAAGGACACAACATAAATCAACCAAGACACTACACAAGTACGGTTCTTTCGTCCAACAAGTTGAACAACGTTTCAAAGTTTTCTATTTTCCAACCCCTTGTAAACAACAAAACAACTTAAGGAGATAACATTTGGAAGGGCTTGTGCCAAAATAACAAACAAAAACAAGCTAAACGCCCCCCCCCCCCCCCCCCCCCCGCTTCTAACTTTCCTAAACCAAAAGAAATAACCAAATAAACACAGACCAGTCGTCCCTAACTCCCTATCCTCTCACAAAAACAGGAGAAAAGAACGATTCAAATAAATAGGCACTCACCCAAGCAAAATACAAACGAAACAACAACTTAATGAGAGAACATGGACCCACACCAACAAGTCTGGTTAGGACTATAACGGCTCATAAGGCACATTAAAACAAAAACATGCGCCCAAAACATGGACTAACGTCTCAAATCGGTTGTATCCGAACATACACAAGTCAGACACAAATCAAAACACCCTACTATGCAATGCTTTGGCAAAGAGGACCACGTGGTGAACTGAAAAACAACACACCACGGGCCACCGTACCAGGAGCACGAACTTCTTATAAAGGGAAACCAATTATTGAAGTAGCCAATCCCGTCGTCCCATCATCACATGGAAGCAGCACTTGTCTTCCATCTCGTCTTTCTTGCTCGCCCTCTAGTGGAAAACCTGCAAGAAAACCCGCTAGCACAAACAAAAAGAAAACCAGGCACGCAACACTGGGCTGTGGAGGACGGGACTCCCGTCCTGTGAGGCTGGGCCTCTTCCACAAACTACAGCCTTCCCTCTCAGTTCTGGATGGAAACTGACACAGGCAGACAGACAGATCTGGGGACAGACGAAATGGAAATCAATTCTGTGCTTGCTCTATTGGCATCTCTGTTAGTCTGACCAACCCAGACTGCTCTCTGAAGAGCTGAAGCTCAGCAGCAGGCTTGGTGACCCCATGCGTAAATGTTACGTCGATGGCACGTGTGGACAAGTGTCTTGTTTACATGGATTGGGTTCTGTGGTGGTACTTCTGATGTACTGTTTTCAGAAGTGGATGGATATATGTGTCTGTAAACTCATTCTTAACCTTAATCTTGACAAACTTCAGCCTGAGTAACCCCCCTCTGTCTCTCTTTCTTTCTCTTTCACTCTAGGTCAGTCTAGAGCCAGTATGATCCCATTGAAGCATCCCAGACACCTCAAAACTTCTGACGATGCTCTTCACTCTGATTCTGAGGGTGCAGATCCCAGCAGCAGAGCCACGCCCCCACCACTGCCCAAGAAGTCAGTGCCACGTGCCCACACGGAGCCCTCTCTATCCAGGGAGCCTGTGGCCCCGCGGCCCCGGGGCGAAGTACGCCCAGGCGGCACCAATCTGAGCGTGGCGAACCCGCTCTACGACCTGGACTCCACCTGGGACACGGCCAGCCAGAGCTCCTCGCTCAGCTCCGACGCCCGACAGCTTGACGAGTCGGGCGACTCACTAGAACGACCTGTGGGGGGGCGGAGCCTGTCCTGCCTGACCAACAGCGGCCAGGCGCAGGGCCCCGAGAGGCGGGCTGCCGAGCGGAGGGGCTGCCGCAGCACCGAGAGCCTGACCGCCAGGGGGCGTTCCTCCGGCAGGGGGCGGGACGGGGGCGGGGCCAAGCCCCAGCGACAGGCGCTGTACAAGGGCATGGAGAGCTGGGAGGAGGTGGTGGGGCGCATACGCAGCCTGCACACGGAAACTCTGTGCAAGCTGGCCGGCCGCTGCGAGGACCGTTTCATGGCGGGCCAGAAGGAGCACCTGCGCTTCGGTACCGACAGCTGGTCTCACTTCCGGCTGACCACGGGCAAGCCGTCCTGCGAGGCGGGAGATGCAGTGTACTACACCGCCGCCTACGCCAAGGACCCGCTCGTCAACTACGCCGTCAAGGTAACGCCGATGTGAACGCCTTGTGAATAGAACGTTCAATTAAAAGCTTGTTGAACAGTTGTGCCGTTTTTCCCTCCACTGTTTTGTTTGTGATGAACTCGTTGAGATGTTGGAGCACAGGTGGTGAAGTGGTTCTTTCTCTCCCAGATCTGCAGGTACAAGGTGAAGGACACGCAGCAGCAGTTCTTCCACAGCCTGGCCGTACGCCAGAGTCTGCCCGTGCACTTCAACATCCAGCAGGACTGCGGGCACTTCCTGGCCGACGTCCCTGCCCGCCTACTGCCCTGGGAGGAGGAGGAGGAGGATGAGGAGGAGGACGCAGAGAAGAAGGAGAAGGAGAAGGAAGGGAGTCGTCTGGACTCGGGGGAGGAGCCTGCGGCGGGGCGGGGCCGGGAGGCGGCGGCCTCCGGCGTGGGGGCGGGCCCAGGCGGGAAGCTGCGCAGCCGCGTGGTGGTGATCACGCGCGAGGTGCCCTTCCAGACGGTGGCCGACTTCGTGCGGGACGGCGTGGCGCGACACGCCCGCAACCCGGAGCTGTACGAGCGGCAGGTGTGTCTGCTGCTGCTGCAGCTGTGCGCGGGCCTGGAGCACATGAAGCCCCATCACGTCACGCACTGCGACCTCCGCCTGCACAACCTGCTGCTGGTGCACTGCCAGCCGGGCAACCCGTGGAACCTGGACCTGCTGGAGCCCAACAACAACGGAGGCGCAGGGGCGGGGCCGGTGGTGGCCGCCGCCTCCTCCGCATGCCCCGCCCGCCTCATCATCAGCAACTTCTCGCAGGCCCGCCAAAAGAGCGGCGCGGGGGCCGGGGGGGCCGGGCGCGAGGCACCGGCGGACCGATCCCGCCTGGCTCCCGAGCTGGCGGCCGCCGCGCAGTACCGCAAGTGCGACGAGTTCCAAACCGGCATCCTCATCCACGAGATGCTGCACCGGCCCAACCCGTTCGAGGAGGCTCCCGAGCTGAAGGAGGGGGAGTACGCGACCTCCGACCTGCCGCCGCTGCCCGCCCGCTCCCTCTACTCGCGGGGCCTCCAGCGGCTGGCGGGGCTGCTGCTCAACGCCAACCCGTCCGAGCGCATTCGCATGGGCGAGGCGCGCGCCTGCGTTCAGTGCCTGCTGTGGGGGCCGCGCGAGGATCTCTTCAACGCTCTGGGTCCCTCCGCCTCTCCCGCCCAGCGCCAGGCCACGCTGCAGAACTGGCTGGACCTGAAACGCACGCTGATGATGATCAAGTTCGCCGAGCGCTCGCTGGACTCGGGCTGCAGCGTGAGCCTGGAGGACTGGCTCTGCTGCCAGTACCTGGCCTTCGCCACCACGGACTCCATCGACGGGGTCATACGCCTCCTGCAGGAGCCGCAGGGGCAGCTGCTCTGAGCTCTGCTGCTCGCGCCTAGACTCGTTCGGACACGCCCCCCGCACGGCTGTGTCGTCATTGCCGTAGTGACTCACAGGCCACGCCCTCGCTGGAGTCTGCTAGCACATGCACATTTGCGCTGTAAACGTGGTTGTTTTTTTGTTTTTGTTTTGGTTTTGGTTTTATTTGGGGGGGGGATGTGGATGTTGTTGTGTTATTCGTTAATATACGGTTTTCTTTGATATTGGTTGGTGAAGAGCAATTCACACAGCGTAATTAGTTATTTGCTTTATAAACAGCTTAATATTTCGCTCAGTGCTGCAATTTGGTGCATTATCTGATAGTGAAAATGTTTATTTGTTTGTTCATGCTTTGATCGTTGTCCTTCTAACGTACAGTTAGCGGAATGACTTGCAGTACAGTCTCCGTGATACAACGCTAACACATGCCAGCACGAGTTTAGAGTTCCAGCTGTTTCGGAGAGCACTGGTCTGGCACCAGCCGCTATCCCCCTGTGCTGGAACTTTGTGTTTACCTAGCTGAGCTCTGTCAGGAGCTCACCTGCCTCACCGGTTCAGGGTCAGCAGTATGCCAGTAGTGGAGCAGGTAGGCCTGGGGTCTTCCGCACCTCCACACCTGAGTGTTGGGATGAGGAGCTCAGTGTTGAGATGAGAGAGAGATGTTCCTGAGAGCCACACGTACTCCACCACTCATCCCTGACTCCCCCTCTCCACCTCTCTACCCTTCTTTCTCCCCTCTCTTCCTCTCTCCCCCTCTTTCTCCCTCTCCACCTCTCTCCCTCCTTCCCCTCTCTCCACCTCTCTCTCTCCCTCCCTCCCCCTCCCCCCTCTCCCCATCTCCACCACTCTCACACCACTCCCTCAGTGATTATCCACCATCTAGTCCTCATAAATGCCCCTTTTTCCTTCACAAAGCAAGATGTACATGAAATTTCACTCAGTACAACTACTTATCTCAAATTTAGCATGAAATCTGTCTGTCGTCATCGGAATGATTTGCATATTATGTGAAAGAATTGTTACAAATGATTGTAAAGCAAATGGAGTGGAGATATTTTTGTAGCACCACAATTTACCAAAGGATACCAAAGAGAGTTGGCCTCTATTTTGACATTCTAACAAAAATTGCAATAGAGCATATTTTTAAATGTTTTTAGCACCTAATTAAAAGCTTACTCAAGGAGACCTGAATCAGCTGAAGACTACAGTGAGGTTATTAAAGTGTCCTTATGCAGATATACAGAGAAGAAGCAACTTGGTTCTCATGTGAAAGTGGAGAGATGTTTCATGATTGTTCATTGAAGGTGTTAGCGACGGTTTGGGGGTCTCCAGAGAGCTAGTTCCATTTCTGACGCCCCAGACGGAATCACCCTAAAAGCAGGACTGCGGAACTGGGATGAGTCTGCCCCACATGATCAAGGTTGAAATCACAGACACTCTTGTACCTTTTATGGATTTATGTGCAATCATTGTAAATTTTTGTTACCTATGGAAACAGTATTTAAGCATATTTTATATACTTGATATTATGCAGCATTCAGTTATTCGGTAAATTCTGTTTGGCACATAATTAATTATGGTGCCTGCATTAAGGCCCAGTTTGTTTTGTTTTATGAAGCATAATTTCCATTATTTCAACAATTTATGTCCAGGCGTTTGGATGATAACTCTCTAGTATACAACTGTCTTTGAGTGCATGTTACTGAGTGTGGACTTGTGAGGATTTGTCAGGAAGTGCACATATATATAATATTTTTTTTTCCCCATGGTTTTTGTTGACTCTGTGTGCACGTGCATGTGTGTGGACGGGTGTGTGCGGGTGTTTGCACGTGTGTGGGTGGGTATGTGCGTGTGCACACATGCTTATTTTGAAATGTTCAGGCGTAGGGAAGGACTTGAAGATCATGTGACCGAGTGGAGCTCTGGAACCAGCAGCAGTTGTGACTGAAGTTCCTTTAATACCGCATTCACAGAAGGATCACTGCACGCAGTCTCTCTCCCTCACACACACACACACACACACACACACACACACACACACGCATACAGTGAACTCTCGCAGGCATCTCCCACAGATGGAGAAGATGCTCCTTCTTCATCCAGGCAGGGATGCGACTCCGTCAGCGCTGTCCTGTGGGTGCTGTGCCATGCGGGAGCTTTGCAGGTTTGATTGCTGCACGTGGGTGCGGTCACTGAAATGCTTTCACGCAGGCAGAACATTGAGCCCTGCTGCTGTCAGTCACGCGGAGGGCGGGACAGCTCCCTCCTACTAGCGTGGATGGCCGTGTCGCTGCATTCGTGTCATTTGAAGGTAACAGCCACTGAAAGGTCTGTTTCCATGAGCATGTATAAGTGTGTGTGTGTTTGTGTGCTTTAGAAGCCTCCGATTGCTGCTGGGCTGACCGATGTACTGGGGAATGTCTGCGTACTGTACTGACTGCCCTGTTGTGGGGAGGGTTTTTCTCCCTCCCGTTTGTACTTAGTTGTGTGAAACTGAATGCGTGCAAACGCCCAGGGCTGTGTGACCCTGGCCGGCTGTTACGTCTGTCAGCAGGACCTTTACTTACCCATGCTTGCATATCCCAAGGGGAATAGCAGTGCTTAAACACTCATGTCCGCAGTAGTAAAGGAAGTGTTCAGCCTGCACTGTGACATCTGTTCTGTTCGGCCTGTGTGCTGTGACGTATGTATGTATATATGTATGTATGTATGTATGTATGTATTTGATGTATGTATGTGACGTGTATGTTTCGAATGTATGGTCTACAATCCCCCTCTAGGCAGTGATTAGAGAGTTTCGCCACTTCATACTAAATTATCCAAGACAATATTCCATTCTCCTATGCATTATCTTTCAGTCATATTTCCAACAGTGTGGCAGTTTTACTGTTGCTTACCAGTGTATTTTAATGGCCACTGATCATATAAAGAGCTCTTCTGGCTTTATATATATATACACACACAAAGTATATATGTATATCTAATGTCATATGGCCTTTGTTGTCTGAATTAACCAATAGTAATAAAATTATGAATATGTTTTTATATGCTGTATGTGTGTGTTCTTTAAAAGGATGTAAAATGGACTTGTTATGGATGCTAAAATATTCACAGAACAGCCTCCCTGGCCTCTCCTGCACAATGCAAGTGAAATGGTGGGAAGAAGAAAACATCACCATTAGTGCCACAGTATGTGTCCTCTCACATGGCACATGGGTTGATTCACTATGAGCGTGTGTGTGTGTTCATTTACATCAGTGTAAAATGTACATGCTCTCCATGGTTGATGAATCTGCAACGTCAGCATTTCTCTGATCCTCTTCAAGCAGGGTACAGACCATGTGTGCACTTGGCAGTCTGTGTACACTAATCCACACACACAAGTGTGTGTTCACTACCCCCCCCCCCCCCCAACACACACACACACACACACACCACTCCTTGCATTCCCAGAGTTCTTTGTGCCCCAGGCCCTTCTGTCCAGCTCTTGCTGTTGGTTCACACTGGCCTGAAGTTAACACAGCTGTCCTCTAACCACAGCCCTTCTCCACAGGTTCCTCTCTGCTTTTGGGGGAGGGGGGGTCTTGACACACACACACACACACCCTCCAGCGCTGACCCTGCTGCTCCATAAGATGCCATTTCAAAAATAAAGTATTAGAAACTATCGGTCAACTGACATCTTGTGTGCATGTGTGTGTTGATCAACTGGTGATGAAGGGTTTAGTGTATGCCTCTAATCCCTTTAGTGTGTCCGTACAGCAGGGAGGCACTGGACCAGTCTGTCCACATACCGCCTTCCCCTCCAGAGCAACACGGACGCACAGCAACTTTGATGACTTCAAAGGAGCACTGCAGGTAGGTGTGTCCACAGCAGACCCAGGTCTGACGGACAGGCCCTGCAGTCTTGAGTGCACACGCTGGATTGTAAGCTAGCATTTCACATTACATTAGCACAGACCTTAGTGCAATCTGCAGTGTTTGCATTACTAATGCATCAAAATAAAACTTTGTAGCCAAAATCTAAATTCAAAACACAAAACTTGTATTCATTACTTCTGCAGCTTGAGCTGTTTACGTCTGACTAGTGCACAAGAGGAGACTATGCTTTTAGAAACCCTTTGTTTTTAGGCCAGAAAAATGTGATTTTTCAGTGGACAAAAAGTTTCTGTGCATTCCTAATGTGGACAGTTGTGTTTTAATGGTTCACTGTGTTTATCAGTCTGCAGCAGTTTTCAGCTCCTGCTTGATTCAGTGTCTTCAGCCTTGTGTATTCAAGAGATATCACGTAGGTCGGTACAGTCTGAGCAACTCTAATCCTATTATATCAGCCGAGGCCACATCAGGTTCTTTGTGAAGGTTGAAAGTACGGAGCCGAACGACGCTAAAAAGGATTTCAAACTCATATATTTGGGTTTAAACAAATCCTTTACGGATAAAAAGCAGCCTGGCCAATAGTCAGCCACAGCATCCAGGCCCAGCCACCACCACCACTGCAGGCCTTGATGCCAGGACGCTTCGTTTCTGACTGAGGTTCTAGCCATGTGAGGGAGATTAAAATAACTATACATAACTAGGACTCAACTGTCCTGCAATAACGAAACTTCTTAAAATACCGTAAAATCCACTCGCTATTATAATTTGTGTTAGCTGTCATGATCTAATTATATTTGGATCACTAAAGTGTGCAAAAGGAGTAGAGAAATATGACTCATCCAGTATGTATGTAAATGCCGTCAAATAAACCTGAGATTCTGCACTATATAGTGTGTGTCTCTTGGTCTGTTGATGACAGAATAAGCAGTCTGGATGAGGTTCCGTTCATCGTTCTCCTGGGATGTCTGAGAGAGCCACAGGGAATGATGGAGCTGGTCACTACCCCGGAAATCAGTGTCCCAGACTACCACCAAATACTACAAGACACGCAGGTCTCACACACATAACAACCGCATTTCAACAGATGAACCAAAATGTACATCCCACGCATGAATGTTATTTCAAATTTCTAAAGAAAGAATGTGATTACAGCCATTTTTAAAATGTGCAATACATAAAAATGCATATAATAAAAAGCATTTTATGACTGCCTGATATTTTTAGCTGCATTAATAGCTAAATGTTTATAGCTAAATAGCTTAAATGTTAGTCAGTCTAAAGCATAAGTTCAAGGCTTGCATGAGGCATTAAGTTATTTTTTCCTTCTGTTCTTTAGTATGTCTTCTCTCTGGAAAACTGGGTTCTGACTAAGCTCCAAGCAGGTCGTGATGAGGAAGGCAGGGCGTCGACGCCCGGGGCCCAGCGAGCGTGCGTGGCTCCTTCCTGCCCGCCATACCGCCTCCTGTTCGGCAGCCCCCAGGACAGGCGCGCCACCCGCCTCTGCAGCAAGGCCTTGTGGGACGGGACGGCGCGCCCACGCAGCCTGAGCGTGGGAGCAGCGGAGTCGCGTCGGCCAATCAGCCGCTCCGTGCACTTCCTCGTAGCTGACTCGGAGTGCGAGGGAGCCGGCTACTGGGAGGACGACGAACGCTCCTCTCCGGAGGAGGACGCCCTGGGCCGGGCCGCACCCAGACGCCCGCCCTCCCTGCTCCGCGAGGCCCAGCGGCGTTCGGCCGCCCAGCTCCCACAGGCCCACGCCCCCCGAAGCCTGGCCCCGCCCCCCCAGGGCTCCGTGAGCAGCCCGCACGCCCAGAGGGCCTCACGCAGGAGAAACGTCTGTGGGGGCTGCAGCGGGAGGAGGAACAGGCAGCCAGGGACGCAGCCCAGACCGTCATCAGCGGGGCCTCTGCCCTCCGCACGGCAGCACAGGAACACCCTGCAGGCATGACACCCCCCCCACACACACACACACAGACACACACCATCTAACATATCACAACCTCTTCTGGCAGCATACTGAGAAACCACAGCAATGAAAGACAGTAAGAAGTAGTACTGTGTGTGTGTGTGTGTGTGTGTGTGTGTGTGTGTGTGTGTGTGTGTTAGGCTGTTCGTCCACAGACCTCCCATGGGGGTTGCCGCACGGGTGTGGACTCTTCTGTGGAGCTGCTCTGCGCCCTGAGTGAGGAGGAGAGGGAGGTTCTGGAGACCATTACAGCTCAGGGCTACCCACTCCGCACGGCCATACTCGCTCTGCAGCGTACTGGCCCTCACAGCGCCGAACAGGCAATGCACACACGCACACACACACAGGCAACATTACTAGGCCCTGAATAAACAGACAAAATGAAGAAACGATAAATAACCCTCATTTTGCTTTGTCTTTTTAAAAAAGGCTTAGAAAAAGTAACTAGTGTAATGAATGCTTAGAATGAATGATCTGCTGTAAAAGTGCTTAGAAAATGTTCAAGCCTGACATCTGAAAAGCTGAAAACAGTGGTCAGAATTAATAAAAACAAAATTAGTAACATTTTAGTGCAGTCAGAAATCTGGAAGAATGTTACATTATTAGGGAATTTGATAAAATCATAAAAAAAAGAATAATGCAGGCTTTATACACACTTGGACTGCACACCACAAACTGCAGTAGCAAAACTGAGCCACTAGAGGGCCAAAACAAGCCAAATTTGTCACCAAGACCAAAGTGTATGAAGACATTTACAAGTGTTTCACCTTCTACATTCTATATACAGACTCTCAAATATCTGCTGGCGTGCGATCGTCTGTGTGCGCTGGGTTATGAGAAGACTCAGGTGGATGATGCTCTAGAGATGTTTCAGAACTGTGAGAGAAAGGTGAAGAGCGCATATTTTTGTAACCACCCACATCTGAATACTGCAAATAATGTTCAGAAAATTAGAAACCCATAGTAAACATTGTAAATACCCTGAGATGTTAACAGAAAGCCAAAGGTTGAGTATTATATGTATAATATATGATATTATT
Organism: Brachyhypopomus gauderio; assembly: GCF_052324685.1. Classification (NCBI taxonomy): domain Eukaryota; kingdom Metazoa; phylum Chordata; class Actinopteri; order Gymnotiformes; family Hypopomidae; genus Brachyhypopomus; species Brachyhypopomus gauderio. Next base: position 28,462,525 of record NC_135215.1, on the reverse strand, counting down.
ATCTGCTAAACCTACATCAACAGCACAGCATTTGATCAAATACATACATACAAAATATACACCTTTATTCTCTCTCTCTCTTTCTCTCTCTCTCTCTCTCTCTCTCTCTCTCTCTCTCTCTCTCTCTATATATATATATATATATATATATATATATATATATATATATATATATATATATATAGTGTGTGTGCGCGTGCACGTGTGTGTGCGTGCGTGATCTTAGTCTTCCCTCTTTCCTTCACTGTTAGCTATTTCATTGGTGATTTGTTGATGTGCTTCTGTCTGACAGGCTGCTGAATTCTTACACTTGCTTGCACAGTTCTGTGAGATGGGCTTCCAGCAGAGCACCATTAAAGAGGTCCTACTTCTGCACGAGAACCACCGCGAGAGAGCCCTGGAGGAGCTCATGACGCGTGCGGCCTGAACACTCCTGAGAGTAAATCTCCATATGGAGATACTTCAGTTTGAAGAGACAGGTGTAGTGGATTTCTGTGAACCTGTTTATCATGTAGTTTTATATGAAATAAATACAAATAAAACTTAAACTGAATACTGACTTAAACTCAGAATGCGATAATTGAACTACAATAAAATAAACTTTCTGCTCAAACAGCAGGACTGGTCACCTCTCAGTTTTTTTGTGTGTGTGTGTGTGTGTGTGTGTGTGTGTGTGTGTGTGTGTGTGTGTGTGTTTTGGAGAAAAGTTAAAGTGTTTTTGGAAAGCAGAGACATTGACATAAAGAAGCAAGACTCCTGACTGATACCATGGAATTAGATAATTAGATCATTATAGAAGAGATTATACTGTTTATCACACAATTCCGTTTTGTTCGTTTATACAAAAAAAAACAGTACTGAATGTGAAATGTAGAAAGTCATTTATGTTCCATGTAGTGGATTATGCTGATGAGATAACAGCAAACGTATTCAGCTCTGCTCTGATCTCTGCATCTAACATCTCAAACTTTTTTGTCTTGAAAAACAGGATTTGTTGTCTCACGGACTCAAAGATTCACACTGACTGTCTTGTTATGGAAAAAGCTCTCTCAAATCATTAAAATGTTTTAATAGATTTTTTACAACAAACCAAGTATTCACAACTGGCTATTTTACAGTATGTTTCAATATGTAAACAGAGGAAAAAGTCCAATATACAAAAGATTATTGGTTATTTATATAATGTTCACACACACACACACACACACATATGTGTGTGATCATTATATAATTAACCAATAATCTTATATATCTTATATATATATATGGCTATACAATATATATATGGCTACAACTTATTGCTTTCTAAACCGATGGATTTTAATGTTGGTTAAAATCTAAACGCAAATGATCAGATACATAAAAGCCAAACCGGTACAGCATTCAGCGACACATTAATCATATTTATATTTGAAATTGTAATAGCGTTAACTCTCCATTGATTGACCTCTTAAATCAAACAAAATCGCGCATTCATCTTTTAAAAATAGGATTTGTTGATGCGCCTTGCGTTTCCGTCCGTTCAACCAATCAACAGGATGGGATTGGGTTTCGATGACGTCATCCGGGTTTCAGCCAATCAGTGACAAGTACACGTTTGGGTGCAGGATTTGAATCGCGGAGGACGCTTGAAATTGCGTGGCCGTGTGTGCGCGAGAGTGGCTGGGTTAGCTAGCTCAGTTCCTTTCTGGGTTCGACAACAAGTGGAACATTTTAATGATTATCTTTTTACACTTCAGTTTTATTTTATTTTATTTTTAACCGAGCTTCACGATGAGGAAGAGGTAAGGGCTAACTATTAATTTAATTTCAGAACGTTATTCAATGAAACATGACGGTGGTCTTTAGCCGGCTAGCTAACTCGTTAGCTTACAGCTACAGCTGAAGGACTAGGCCCGTTTATCAACACAGCCACCTGGAGCTGAATGTGTGTGTGTGTGTTCACATCCTGCAGTGAGTTGCATGCGGCGGAGTCGGTGGCATGCCTGAATAAAGCGCTGAACCGGTTAAAAGACATCTGGGAGGAGATCGGGATCCCGGAGGACCAGAGGTTTCAGCGGACCGACGCGGTTAGGATGCATATAAAGGTGATTTACATGGTTGTTTTTGTTTGGGTTTGTTTTTTTCTGGCGTCTGTTATTGTGTGCGCCTTAAAACTGGAACGTGCCTTTGAATACATTAGAAAGTTGTTGGCTTCTGGTTGTTGACATTTATGTTTCTTGCAGAACCTGTTGGACATGATGATAGCAGAGGAGGAGGGGTTGAAGAAGAGGTTGCTGAGCAGCATTGAGGGCTGTCGTAAGGAGCTGGATGGTTTATGTGAGGAGCTTGGGCTTCCACCTTTTGAGGTGATTTACATGGATGGTTTTAGATCTGGATTTGGTCTGTGGTTGTCTCCCTGTGCTGGTGTTTGGTTCTATTAAGTGTTTGTGTGTCAGGACGATGAAGGCCTCACCATGCTCCAGTTGGAGAAGGAGATCCGCACGCGTCTGAAGGTCATGCTGAAGCAGAAGACCCAGAGGATGAGTGAGCTGAAGACCCTGATGCAGCAGGACCGTGAGCTTTGCGATGTCCTGTGCGATGATCCATACGCCATCGACCCCGACCGCGTGCCCTCTGCCCCGCAGCTGGAGAACTACCGTCAGCACATCGCCACCCGCAACCAAGAGAAGGTCAGATGTTCTGAGATCAGGAACGACCCCGTGTTCTAGTGCATGTCCATGCTTCTTATTACCCTTGCATAATTTGATGGGGTGTTTAACAAGTGCCTGCAGGAGACAGTGGTGAGTTTTCTTAATATCAGTGTGAACAGTAGAGAGACGGTGCTGACTGGAGCACGTGTGTTTAGGAGCGTCGTCACGCCGAGTTTGTGGCCATCAAACGTCAGATCGTGACGTGTATGGAGGATCTGGAGCAGATGCCGGACACCAGTTTTGAGAGGGATGTAGTGTGTGAGGATGAGGAGGCGTTCTGCCTCTCGATGGAGAATATTACTGCCCTTAAAGTCCTACTGAACCAGGTACACACAAACACACCCACACACAAACCATTCTGAGTCACTGCTAACACATCTCACATCCCCCGTTTGTTAGTTATTTATTTATTGGACTGCACCAAATGCAGTGTCTTGCCCATGAGTCTGTCTGTTCCCGGTTCTATCTTGCCCTATCCTGCAGGGCCATCTTTCATTTAGAGTGCCTCATTCTCACCTCATGTCAGGGTGATCTGTTTAACAGCCTGCTATTGGTGTTCATTAATCTTGTTAATGTTGCTTTCATTAAATCTGGCTGTAGTTGTGGTTTCAGTACCTTTCAGGTTGGAATGATTACTTTATTGAGTGCTCTGTGTGACGGGATAATGCTCAAAACCGCTGGGTTTCACTAATGACTGAATACAGTATCTCAGTTTAAGGATATTTTAGGACTCACCTGCTTACACTAGATAAGTATGCTTTTGTAAGTAGCTTTGGGTAAGAGCTTTATATGTGTGTGTGTGTGTGTGTGTGTGTGTGTGATTCAGCTAGAGAATCGCAAAGCGCGGATCGAGGAGGTGTGTGTGTCCCACCGCAGCCGCATCGTGGAGCTGTGGGAGAGGCTGCGTGTCCCTCAGGACGAGAGAGACGCCGTCACCGTGCACATGACCAGCAGCGGGAAGAGAAACATGGATGCTGTGAGTGGATGGGCAGTACCAAGCAGCGGATGCGTGTTTGGCAATGCAGTATTGGATTTACATGCACAAGCACAACCTTTAGTGCTGTCCTCGTCTAATGACACTGTTCCATTTTGTTCGTTTTCCATGTTTAATTAAATTTTATTTATTAAATCCGGTTTGTGAGCAACGGTTGTGAGTCCTGATTAAAATTTTGAGTTAAATGTCCAGTCTCACGCTGTGACTAATCAACACGTTCTACACGTAACTGCTCAGCTTTGTTTTGCGAGTGTGATGTCCTCGTGCTCAGTGTCCCCCTGCACGCTCCTCCTACAGCTGCAGATGGAGGTCGAGCGTCTGGAGGAGCTGAAGATGAAGAACATTAAGAGCGTGGTTGAGACGCTGAGGGGAGAGATTGCCACGCTGTGGGAGAAGTGCTTCTACAGCCCGGAGCAGAGGCAGGCCTTCGCCCCGTACCATGACGGTATATCTGCTTCCATTGTAGCAGTGCTTTTTAAACAAAGCTCTAACACGTTTGTAGAATATGGTCAATTATACACCACTAACGTTTTTTTTTTATTTTATTTTTTTTTTTAGTGATCATGTAGGTCTTTTTATTGCAGATGTTATCATATAGTCATATCCAACTTATTACTATTTAATTATTACAATATGGTTAAAAAGCAAAGCAGGTTACTTCGTTTGCCTAAGGTTCTGTGATGTGCAGCTGGGCAGAACCCTGTTTAACGGAGTTTAATTTTGCTTTGCATACGTGTTGATCCATAACTTGCCCAAGGTTTTCATTAAAGTGTTGAACTGCATTTGTTTTCTGTGTTTCGTTTATTATTATTTTTTGTCGTGTGCGACATCCTATTGTGTCTGCACAGCAGTAATGTGACTGCATGTCTAAGTACGTCTGATTGGGTGTTGAGATGGAGGAGCTGTCTTGCATCTAAAGCAGCAAAACCTCTCAGTTCCGCACCATTGCTCGTATTCTCGTGGAAACCACGGCAGAGCGTTTGATTCTGAAACTATTCCCGGATGTCTTCAGAAAGAGAGAATTAAATGATCTGCGGAAGCATTAGAAAATGCAGTTTAATGGTTGTAAATTAAATCTTTGACTCGGCTCTCTACTTCCCTGTTATTGCATACGTGTTTCACAAGGGCTTTATAAATAAATTGATTTGATGGGGCTTCTCAGCTCTGAGAGTCTTGGTCAGATTTCTGTTATTGGAGATGCAGCCTCAGGCTGTCTGGCCTCTTACCCGTCTCATTATTACTGGTGTGGATGTTTTTGTCAGACACGTTCACAGAGGAGCTGCTGGAGGCGCACGAGCAGGAGCAGCAGCGTCTGAAGGAGCATCACGAGGGCCACAGGGAGCTTTACGATGGAGTCAGCAGCTGGCACAGCAACTGGGCTCTCTTCCGGGAGCTGGAGGTCAGTCCCTCTGCCGTGCCCGCTGCCCCCTCAGCCTGGGCTGCGCGACCCTTGTTCCAGCGGGGCGGGGGTGGAGGGCTTTGCTTTCACGCCCCCCACGTAAACGAGTTCCTCCCCTCAGTCGTGCGGGTCGCTCCGGGTCAGTAAGGTGACTGACCGGTAAGAATTTTTTTCTTCTCGCCCACAGAAAAAGGCCACCGACCCGTCTCGCTTCCACAACAGGGGAGGCAACCTGCTGCGGGAGGAGAAACAGCGGGCGGAGCTGCAGAAGAGCTTGCCCAAGGTCCGCCCCTTCCTCCGCCTCCTCCACGCCTCCTGCTCTGGGGGTGGAGTCTGCACCGTATGAATGTTGCTCTCTGAGTGGACAGTATCTCCCATGTAAATGTGTCTCCTTTGCTTAGCTGGAGAAGACACTGAAGAGCCAGATTGAGCAGTGGGAGGCGGAGCAGGGGGCGGAGTTCCGGGTCAACGGCCAGTGTTTCACACAGTACGTTGAGGAGCAGTGGAGCCTGCACCAGCTGGAAAAGGAGAAGGAGAAGCTGGAAAGGGTAATTACAGCTAATGAATAATTCATTATTATCATAAACACAGAGTCTGAACGGTTAATGCTAACAGGTTTAAAATCATTACCATTGTAATTGGAAAGGAAAGGGGGAAATAAGTCTGCAGTAAAAGCCCTGTTTAAAGTCATTATAATAAGGATAATTAAGTTATAAGAGAATGAAGAAGGAGGGATCTGCTAAAGGGTCAAAGACTGATCTCTGTGATCTCATTATAAACCAGCTGGCATCCTGCACAAGCCTCCTGTCATATTAAATCTCTGCTCTGGAAGGTTCTGGAAGCATCTTAATGAGAAGGTTCCATTTGTATTGTGATTTCCTGTCCCCATGGGTTTCTTGTATTTTATTTCTGTGCAGCAAATGAAGAAGAGTAAACAAATCGAGGAGGACATGCTATATGGCACAGCTGTGAGAACACCCAGCAAGAGGAGGTTGGCAGGCACGCCCACCCCAGGGAAGACCCGCAAGGTGCCTCCTCCTGGGCTTTATGTGGGGGTGCGGGTTGTCTGGGGGAGGTTTATTTATTTATTTTTATATTGGTTTATTTTGCCACTAACGATTTGCCAGAGCATCATGCCTGTTCAGTTTACCTTAGAAACCTTTTAATACATATCGTGTGCCAAACGTGACTTCAAATATCAATATAATGTAGCTGCTATGTCTCCCACCCCAAAATGTAAAACTTTGCTCTTTGAGCTCAGTGAAATTTTGAGATGTTTTTATTGTTGCTGTAAAGCTGAATGCTGTATGCTTTCTTGTAGCTGAATACAACGTCCAGCATTTATAGCTCCACCCCCAATACCACCCTACGCTCCATCTGCCACTCCCCTTCCATGCGACCTCCTTTGTCCGTCACCAAGGTAAGGCACGCCTCTAATTTTAGCCACACCTCTGGCGGGGAGCTAAAGCTGTCGGTGATTGGCCCGTGGTGCTGTGGCTGATGGTCTCTCTACCAGGTCGGTTTGGGCGGACGTACGCCTGCTCGCGGACGCACGCCACGCGGCCTTGATCGCAATAAGGAGAACGTGTCCCAGCTGAGCGGTGCCCTGCGCACCATGACGGCCAGCCCACACCGGAACTACTCCATCAACTCCGTGGCCAGCTCCTACTCTGAGTTCGCGGTAATGCCCCCCACTGACCTCCACCTGTCACGGTCGCCACCTGAACCGCACCCGGCAGCACCCGCAATCCCAGCAGGACCCGGTCCAGTCACATGCACGGGAGCTTAAGAAATAAAAGGCCATCTGACCTGCCTCTGCATAGTGTGTGTTTAATGTGTCTAGATGGTCTGGGCTTGTGTTGATAGTTGCTAGACTAGGACTAGATTCCCACAATCCTTACTCTCCGATTAGAACCATAACCCCTGGCGTAGCCCCCACCAAGCCAGGTCAGAGGTCTAACTCTTAACGTTTTGTTTTAGAGGGATTGTGTCAACATTGAATCCACAATCATCTCCAGGTCTGTATGAATTAAACCATTTTTGCCATATTAACCCCACCTCTTCCCTTGCCAAAATACAAACACACACGCACACACACCAAGGGCTTTTATGTGCTTTCTCTCAACCTCTCACACCACATCTCTCTCTATCTCTCTCTCTCTATCTCTCTCTAACCTGACTAAGTAATGGCCGTGTGTGTCTACGCACGCGTTTGTGCTCCCTCCACTAACTCCCGTTCGGACTGTGTGCTGCTGGTTCTGCTGGGCTGACCCGGTGAGGAACTACGGGCTCTCTGCCCTGCTGCTCCTTTTCTCTGCTGGGGGAGTGGGGGGGTGTTGAAGGAGGGGGGGGGCTCTGTGGTGCTGCTCTAATAGGAGTTGGCATAGTAACAAGCACACTCTCGGTGACCGCTTCATGTACACTGTTGAATGGACTAACACTGCTGCCTTTAGTGTTTAGTGGTGGGTGAGGGGAAGATTTTCTCTAAACTTGGCAGATGAAAATGTATAGTTGATGTGTGTTTTATGATGGATGTGTGTGTGTGTGTGTGTGTGTGTGTGTGTGTGATTACACACACCAATAATTTTATATATATATGGTGGAGGGAATGGAGGGAAACTATATATCTCATTAGTTTCCCTCTATTTGCCTTTTTCTTCTTTTTCATATGCCTTTTCTTCTATTAGAGAATTTGACGTGTTCAGCCTCGACAGGAAACCTCCTTATTTTTAATTTTTTTCCAGCCGTTCGAATTCCAACCTCCATCCCACTATAGCTACATTTGCTCGTTTTCATCCCCTACAGTGATGGGCTACCCACTGCATTAAGTAATGAGTCTGCATATTTCCCGCTGGGTTTCAGAAGACCACTGGGATATAAACATTGATTTAATTGAAAAAAAAATTACTGGTATCCTGTTCAGCATAATTGGGCCTTTCCACAGACACTAGGTTGCTGTCACAAACAGATGTCTACATGGATCTAATACAACTGGTTTGAAATGAAAACTATTGTACTGAATGCATGATGTACAATCATTATGCAGCCAGGGGAATATTTATTTATTGACTCGTTCATATTCCTGAAGCGTAACCCTATTTGGCTGTTGCTATTTAAAGGCGTAGTTTTATTTGTGCATAGTTACTAGGTTACTGAGATACTGGTACAATCTTAAAGAGCCCTAGACGCTGGTTCTGTGTTTTGGACCTCAGACCAGTGCACCAGTGAATGTTCTCAGCAGAAATGGGTTGGGTTGAAGAGGCATAACACATTGTTGGATCACTTTTCAGACTGGAAATCTTTTGTTGCTTATGATGTTTCTGGCTCACTCCAGAGTAGCAAATAATGTTGCAGTATTGGTTACACTTGTGTGGTGCCTTTCTCAGGACCCAGGAAATGCAAAATATGATGCGTTCAAAGCAAATCTGGCAACCCAGCTGTGAATCTGCCTTATAGTAGAATCCAAACTGGCAGCGTTTGTACTGATTAGACTGGTTTGATGTTTCCTTCCAGCGAGATCTCTGCCAGGCCTCCAAATCCAACCGCAAGACTGGACTTCTGAACTCCACCGTCACGCGCTGAGCACAGCTGAACACGGTCCTGCTCCCTCCTGCCCATTATCTCCGCTCCACATGAAGGGACCTGACACTGAGAATACTGAATGTAAAATCACGTGAAAAGGATGTTTCTATGAGAAATTCTGTAAATATTTTACTTTTTTTTTCTTCCTGTTTTTCCTTTCTTTTTTAATTTCTTAGCCTAGAACAAATCAATTGTCCATATCAGGAGGATGTCACTCCAAGAGTTTTTCATCAAAACTCTTTTTACAATAAAATGTTTACATTTTAAGCATTAATTGGCTAAGTTAGTGTTTTAAATATCAAACACTATTTCACAATATTCTGTTTTGTCTGTATTTATTGTCTTTATAGTGCCTAACACAAGTAAAATCAATCTTCATTTCACAATTGGCAAGGTTATTAGCAGCCCTTAAAATAAATGTATTTCGTCGAGACACCTGTTTGTGTTTTTATTTTTTGACTATGGTCAAAGTGGCCAATCCTACAAATGAATGTAACGTCCTGAATGCTACAAGCGGATGGTGGTCATGGTACGAACATGGGGAGGCCACACTAGGGAGGAGATACTTTAATTGCTTTAGTACTGAACTGTTTGGGTGTCATAAATACAAATCATTTTTAGCACTCTGTCTTCTTTCACTACCAGATAGGCAGATGGATCATTACTTTTACACAGGACTATCGTTCTGTCTCGGTAGACGCAATTTGTCGGTGTTTCACTACATCCAATCCATTTTTAGGAATGCTTAAATCCAAACTAGATTTCTGTCTAGCATAGTGGACGTTTCTAAGGTTTGGTGTTTAAACCGTGAACAGGCAGTGACGGACCTTCATCTTCTATTTTTTTGGGCTGTGTCTTTAGATCAAGTCAAGTAACCTTATTACAAATACACGAGTCCAAGTCGGGCGGAGGTGGCGCCGTCCGTCGTGTCCGCCCGGTTTTAAACTTCACGACGGAGGCGAAAAACGCGCCCGCGGTGAAGTTGCACTGCAGGGGTGGGACTCGCTCTCGTCTTCACAGGACCGCGGTCGTGCAGCCCCACACCGCCGTCTCCCAATGACTCACAGCACCTGCACCAGCCCCGGGATCGCTCTCGCCACACTGATGCATCTCCAACCGCGGTGAACCTCCACATTTTGCTGTAACAAGTACCGGAGCCCTTTGATGGAGAGAGGAGCGTGAGAGCCGGAGAAGGGAGACCGGAGTTTCCCCCCTTCGTTGCACCAAAACAAACTCCAAGGTAGGCGCTTAACCGCCATTCCGCCCTGGTCCGAACCAGCGGTAGTATGTTGTGGTGAATGTGAACCTGACCTGCAACGTTATACGGCTATTGCGAGATTCACTTCGGAGCGCATTATGCATTTAGCCGTTTTCTGCCGTTATTGCGTGTGTCTTTTTTTAGTTTTAGCCGTAAATGTCGTTCGCGTACACAGAGTCAACCTCCCAAACATAAGTAAGCTTTTTACATTGTAATTGCACAGATGATGACACACATGACAGGTTCGTGCGGGCCTATTCGGGCTCCCCCGTCTCCCAAAAGTGTTGAAGAGGAATCGCACACGCAGCGTTCGGTCGTGCGGGTTCCCTAGTGGCTCCGTTATGAGGTCCAGTGGAGCTGTCCGTTCAGAACCACCAGCAGCGTGGCACCGCTGCTCAACAGTCCCAAGAAAACAACTGCAACATTTATGTCGGGACATTTGTTGTTTTTTGTTGCGCTATGGTGTTTTTTTTTAACCACACACACAGCTCAGATCAGCAGAGTCCCCGGGGAGAGTTCAGAATGTGCCCGTCTGATCTGTTACAGTTTCTCAAGGCCGAGTTATTCTCGCGGTGTTGATTCCTGCCCTTAGATTCATGTTGATATTATGAGTGGGATATTTGCGCTGCTGTGTGCTTCTTAATAACCTATCTCTCCCTTGATGACAGTCATTCTCCAGCTGAGAAGGTTGTCATGGTCACCACCAGACTCCATCCTAGTGCCCTTTGTCCAGTGCGTTATTACTGTTTGCTGATGGGGGTGGGGTCTCCAAACAGGCCGTTGTTTAACTCCTCCCCACAGTCCTTGTTTAAGCCTCTCCATTAAGGTTATGTCAAAGCCCAGGGCCAGCATGGCTACAGTAGCAAACCTAGTGTGTACCTGGGCAGGAGGAGCACCTTTTGCCCCGCCCACCTTTTTGCCCCTCCCTGCTCCATGCCCCTCCCTGCTCTTTGGCTGTGCCCTGCCTCATGCACCCAGGGGTGGAGGAGCATACACAGGTCATGGGGCTGTTTTAACAGCTGGGGGAAGTTTTCAGCCTCTTCTCCAAGTGTCGTTCTGGCAGCCTGGCAGAGATGGAGAGAATGGAGAGAGAGAGAGAGAGAGAGAGAGAGAGAGTATGTGTGTACATACGTATGTCTGCGTGTGTGTATGTGTTTGAGCAAATGTGTGTATGTGTGTTTGCCAAGCAGGAGGGTGCTGTTGTAACAATTGCTAAATCTTTCTGTATCAGAAGCTCGGATTTTTCAAGTTCGAGTCCCTTTGGTCACGATGCATGTGTCTCCTTAGACATAACTGCGTGTGCATGTGTGTGCGTGCGAGTGTGTGTGTGCATTTGCGCATGTGTATGTGAGCTGATGTGTGTGTGTATGTCTGTATGTCTGTGAGCTGGTGTGTGTGGCATAACACTGCTCCTCCACCATGCAGTGTGTGTGTGTGTGTGTGTGTGTGTGTGTGTGTGTGTGTGTGTGTGTGTGTGTGTGTGTGTGTCATAACACTGCTCCTCCACTGCTCCTGTGTGTGTGTGTGTGATGAAGTGCATGTAGTCGGCCACAGTGCAGTTAACACTATCATGACTCATTGGAGAGATTAAAAGCACAGGTGATTTATGAGAGTGTGTTCACTGGCCCCCTCACTGCAATGAGCTGACAGTGCAGCTCTGACGCTGCTCTCCCAGTGCCAGGACCGGCCCGCTAGTATTGATCACTGCTGTTTTTCAATGGAGGACCAATAGAAGGAAGTGCACATTTTCATTTCTCCTCAGCAGAGCAGTCTGCGTCTCTGTCCCTCCATTAAGTTCAGATTCATCAAAGTTGGAAGCTGCTTTATTGGCACGAGTGAATCACGATCCGTTTTCCCCCAAGGGGGGCTGTGGTTGTTCACCTGTGGTGGCCCCAGCAGCTGAGTGAAGGTCCACGCCGTTCTGCTTTAACCATCGATGCTGTGGTGCCGTGTCTGTGGATTGTGAAGAGAGCTGCACTGCCTCTGTTACCACACACAGACCGTGTGGAATGTGGTTCTTACACTACCGCACATGCTTACACCCACAGCAGAGCAAAAATGATGCCATTATACTGCAATGATTTGTTTGTTATCTAAAAGTTCATTTCCCAGCAGTCTCTGCACACTGAGTAAGACTTGCACTGTTACATTGTGTGTTTTACACTGTGTGTGTGTGTGTGTGGGGGGGGGGGGGGGGGAGGCTCTCCATCTGTGTTCCTGTGATCTTCAGAAGCCGTGGCAGAGCCTTACCAAAGCACTGCCTTTTATATTGACATGGACCACTTGCATTAAGTCACTCCTCCGATTTGACATTTGAGCGGCATGGAGGGACTGCACTGAGTGTTTTCAGAGAGGATGGAGATGAACTCTGACAGCATCAATATAAACAGACATATGAATGGAAATAGTATAACGAGCTTTTTCTAATCATAAAAAGGAATCGTGTGGACTATCAGAACAGTAAACAGGGTGTGGGCACTACACACTCACACACACACAAATGCACAAACGCACAGTATATGGAGCAATGTGGTATATTTCATTACTCCAGTGCAGAGCTGACACTATAATTTGATCATTTTGACATATGATCACTCTGATTCAATCATAACTTCAGTCTTCATTACCAAGGGCTTTTATGTGCTTTCTCTCAACCTCTCACACTCTCTCTCTCTCTCTCTCTCTCTCTCTCTCTCTCTCTCTCTCTCTCTCTCTCTCTCTCTCTCTCTCTTTCTCTCTCTCTTTCTCTCTCTCTCTCTCTGCCTCACTCTCTTTCTCCTTCCCTCTCTAACTTATACAAGCGCAAATCCAGGCTCCATTTCCCAGAGCCATCTAACACTCACTTCCAGCCCGTATCATTAGTAGAGCTCCTGCTGTGTGTTGCTAGTACATGCAAGTACTTGAAAGACCATAACCTGGGGCCCACAGCTGTGCCTTAACTCATCCTGCAAAACCTGGATTACAGGCACAGTGCCAGCACGTGTCAGTTAAACCATATTCAGTCTCTGATTTAAAAGCACAACCTGTCTACACACCACACCCTGATGTACTTTATAGCATCATTGTTCTCTTTAAAAATCAGAAAGCGACACATATTAACATGAATATAAATGTTAAAGGTGAATAGAGAGTTTTATTGGTGTTCACTTGAGTATGCAGGAACCTGAACGCCTAAGTGGAAAATGTTTGACTTGTAATAATAATTTTGCAATCAGTAAGAATCTTGTTTTATGGAATTTGATCTCATTTTATGGAATTTTGCAAATCATGACCAGATGAACGATACCCTGCCTAATTTCAGACCACCACCCCCTCCAATACTTGACACTGCATAAATGCTGACCATGTGTGTATAGCTTATGAACTAATGCTGACTAAAATCGGGGTACAGAGATGATGAAGTTGGTCTCTGCCAAACAGCCTCTGTGCCTGTTTAAGATTGCAGGTGTACACAGGTGAGTAATGAGTGAGAGCCCTGAAACCAGATCAGAACCAGAATCAGATTCATGCTTGTTCACATTTCAGTTTTTCAAATGGACCAAATGCTAATACCAAATTAAGTGTTCCTTGCAGGGCCCTGTGTTACAGAACTCTATTGGATAGATCACATTCTTTGGGTGGTTAATTTTTATGAAGCAAATTCTCTGATGTGACATTTGAGCTACATCAAGAGAGTGTGTTTTTTATATAAGGAGGATGTAGACGAATTACACACAGCAGTGTGAGTGACAGGAGCAGCCTTTTCCTGTATTGACTACTCTGGCCTGGCAGAACTTACATGATTTCATTTAAGTGCTGAATCAAGTTACTACAAATTCTCAAAAGAATTTGTTCTACAGCGATAAAAAAGCAGTTATGTCAACATAAAAGATGTTCTATATGTCTGAATCTGAAGCCATATTTCATGGGATTTCAGCTACTGCAAAAGAACAGCTAAGCTTTTAAAATTGGGAGATATCCTTCAATAAGGACCAACTGTACTCAGTGGTGATATTAGCACTGATGCATGTCATCTGTTTTGGGGCTATGCTGCGTACTGTCTATGTGTTCTCTGCAATATTTCATAAAAACAATACAGAGAGATGACAGAGAGAGAGAGAGAGAGAGAGAGAGAGTGTGTGTGTGTGTGTGTGTGTGTGTGTGTGTGTGTGTGTGTGTGTGTGTGTGTGTGTGTGTGTGTGTGTGTGTGTGTGTGTGTGTGTGTGTGTGTGTGTGTTTGTGAGCTATGAGTGGGCACGTAGGCAGAGCTGCTGTCTGTGTTGCAGTACCAGGCTGGATTTCCTTCACACTCCTCTCCACAGAAGTCGGGGTTTCTCCCGCACCATGCGCCTGTCCTCTTCCTCCCTCATTAGTATAATGTCTGCCTCAGTGCCAGAGAGAGGGTGACTCATACCGTCTTGCTCATTCTCAAATTCTCACAGAAATGCGCAAACACATGCACACCGCTCTCCTAAAAGCCTCCCTGCTAATAAAAGATTATACATCCTAAAGTGTTGTTTCCTGTCTTCTGCACAGACACTTTTAAGCACTGACACTTAAAAACCTCAAATTAAAATGAAAGCAAAGGAGCTCAGACTGAATTTTTCTGTTTTTATATTTTTAATGCTGTTCATATGCTGTGCTTGACTCTCACCACTGCTGTCCTTCTCAGAGGTTAAACAGCATTCAGAGAGTTCTTCTTTCTCTCTCTCTCTTACTCCTGATTTCTGTAACCGTTTTTTTTTTTTTACAGGTGGCGGGACCATGTCCTCCACTCAAGGACGGGACATCTCTGAATACCATCTCAGTGGTGAGAGAAAGACACTGACTTAAGTATCTTAAGACATATATTAACATCTACTGTCCCCCAACATGCTCACAGATAATTGTGTGTGTGTGTGTGTGTGTGTGTGTGTGTGTGGCTGTCAGTGGTCCGCGACCCACCTTCCTGGGAGGTGGGTGTTTATGTGTTGGGGTTTCTGATCCTGCTGGGTGTAGTGGGAGTGAACCTGTGGAAGCTCTGGAAGTCTGGCTCCTTTCCAGCCCCCTCACCATATCCTAACTTCGACTACCGGTACCTGCAAGAAAAATATGGCACCTCCTACACTGAAGTCAGGCAGAAGGTGAGAAGGCTACTCCTTCACACCAGCGAGCAGTAATACTTCATCCCAAAACTATGGTGAACATACATGCTTTCATCATCTGATCTCCTACACAGTGCGTCGCAGCCTCCAATCACCGGAGGGCGTCGTCGGCTAGCCGCAAGCCCAGTCTGCACCTGGCAGACACTCCCGACGGCTTTCGGGAGCTCGGGACGCTGGAGCTGATGAGCCGTGAGCTGGAGGGTGGGGGTGGTGGCCTGAGCAGGTCGCTCTCCAGCGAGTCCCTGTGCTCCATCTCCTCCATTGCCCACACCTTCGGCCATGACTTCACCGTGGGCCAGCTGGAGGTGTCTCTGGAGCTGGAGGCACGCGCCAGCCTGCTGCACATCACTCTGCACCAGGGCAAAGACCTGCTGGAGAGGGAGGAGGAGAGCTTCCCCGGCTGCTACGTCACCATTATCCTGCTGCCCGACGAGCTCAACGTGGGGGTCACTCAGGTGAGGAGCCCGGGTCACGCCCCTGTGGGACCCCGACTACGTGTGTCAGTGCCCAGTGCCACTTCAGCTCTGAGCGTCACCATCATGGTGCCAAGGTAGCTCCATCCGGGTGCTTTGGCCACCAGGAGCGGTGCCATGCTGATGGTGCCCCAGGTGACAGGTGCTGATGGTGCCCCAGGTGACGGGTGCTGATGGTGCCCCAGGTGACGGGTGCTGATGGTGCCCCAGGTGACGGGTGCTGATGGTGCTGATGGAGCCCCAGGTGACGGGTGCTGATGGTGCTGATGGAGCCCCAGGTGATGGGTGGTGATGGTGCCCCAGGTGACGGGTGCTGATGGTGCCCCAGGTGACGGGTGCTGATGGTGCCCCAGGTGACAGGTGCTGATGGTGCCCCAGGTGACGGGTGCTGATGGTGCTGATGGAGCCCCAGGTGACGGGTGCTGATGGTGCTGATGGTGCTGATGGTGCTGATGGAGCCCCAGGTGATGGGTGCTGATGGTGCTGATGGTGCTGATGGAGCCCCAGGTGACGGGTGCTGATGGTGCTGATGGTGCCCCAGGTGACGGGTGCTGATGGTGCTGATGGTGCTGATGGAGCCCCAGGTGATGGGTGCTGATGGTGCTGATGGTGCTGATGGAGCCCCAGGTGACGGGTGCTGATGGTGCTGATGGTGCTGATGGTGCCCCAGGTGACGGGTGCTGATGGTGCTGATGGAGCCCCAGGTGACGGGTGGTGATGGTGCTGATGGAGCCCCAGGTGACGGGTGCTGATGGTGCTGATGGTGCTGATGGAGCCCCAGGTGACGGGCTCGAGAATCCTCTGACGCTTCAGCATCGGTTCTGCTTCTGAGAGCTGAGAGTAGCACAGCTGCCATCTGTACCACTACACAATCCAGTTCACCTGCTTTTGCTCCTTTATGCTTAGCTTGCAAATTAGAAGTCTCTGTTGAGAGATAGACAAGTCCATTAGCCATGTGCTTAGCCAAAAGAAAAAACTGCAAAGATTTTTAGGTTTTCAGAGCTTCTTTTCTTTTCTGTTATTCTTACATTTACATTACAAAACAGCAAAAGGCCAAACTGCAGGAACATTGTGCTATCAAACCCAGTTTAATCTAAATGGAGAGGTTAAGGAACTTGGTCTTGGTCTTTAATGGGGGTCGACTGAACTGTAGTGTAAATGGGCAGCTTAGTCTGTCTTTCAGCAGGACCATTTTGAAGGGTCAGTCTTACTTGTACGTGTGTAGGACTCAACACTCAGCTCTCCCAGACTGTGGCTCATAGGTAGGTACAGTATGTTAACACAGGTATGTTAATGTGTGTGTGGGACTCTCTCTCCTGCAGGTCCAGAGCAGCGCCTTCACCGTGGTGTTCCAGGAGCGCTTCTCCGTACCTCTGGACACGGCGGCGCTGGAGGACACCAGCCTGCGCTTCTCAGCCTTCGGGGTGGACTCAGACGAGAGGAACATCAGTGCGGGGGTAGCCGAGCTGAAGCTGTCCGACCTGGACCTGTCCATCCGGCCCTTCGACGCCTGGCTGTATCTGCAGGACATCAACAAGGTTCTAGCAGACACACACCAGAGCCCGACCCAGGCCTCACTCACACCCAGCCAGTCCATACTGTTGTGGTCTATTTCATCCAAGTAGCTGAGTATGAGGTGATCAAGTGTGAGGTGATCAAGTGTGAGGTGATCAAGTACAGGTATGAGGTGATCAAGTATGCAGTGATCATGGCACTGTGGAATTCTTTAAGATGCATTTTGTGTAATGCATTCTTCAACAGCAATGAAATACTCGTTAATGATATTGCATGATCTGGTAGTTCATGGTTCAAGTCCAGTGCTGTCATATGAGCATCATTTTATTTGAAGACATTGATACACACAGTGCACTTGACTGGACCGTATTTGTCCAGTAATTATTAGTCATTACAATTGTCACAGTCTTAGAATATTATGGATAAAATATATGGACCATCTTGACATGATACTGTCTCACTGGACGCTTCACTGACTAAGCCAAGGGGTCACTCAAGGCCTCTTTATGAATGCTCAGGTTCATATGTGTCTAGGAGATTGTCCACATGCTCTCATTTATTTATCATCCCCTGGTCTTAGGAGCGTGTGACCATGATCACACTGTCCACAAATGGCTGTAGTTCTGGACAACCAGCTATTCTCTGCACATTTTACTCATTTGACCCACACATGTACCACACATACAGATTTCTCTGTAACATCAGGAGGATTCAGCCATTTATTTATAGAGCAGGACACTCGGTTGTTTGTGCACTCCTTCCATCTCAAGACTAGACTACTGTAGCAGACACACCACACTCCACACACCTCCCTGCACACACCACACACCACCCTGCACATACCACACTCCACACACCTCCCTGCACACACCACACACCACCCTGCACATACCACACTCCACACACCTCCCTGCACACACCACACACCACCCTGCACATACCACACTCCACACACCTCCCTGCACACACCACACACCACTCTGCACACACCACACTCCACACACCTCCCTGCACACACCACACACCACCCTGCACATACCACATTCCACACACCACACACCACACACCTCCCTGCACACACCACACACCACCCTGCACATACCACATTCCACACACCACACACCAGACACCTCCCTGCACACTCCACACACCTCCCTGCACACACCACACACCACCCTGCACACACCACATTCCACACACCACACACCAGACACCTCCCTGCACACACCACACACCACCCTGCACACACCACATTCCACACACCTCCCTGCACACACCACACACCACCCTGCACATACCACATTCCACACACCACACACCACACACCTCCCTGCACACACCACACACCACCCTGCACACACCACATTCCACACACCACACACCAGACACCTCCCTGCACACACCACACACCTCCCTGCACACACCACATTCCACACACCACACACCACACACCTCCCTGCACACACCACACACCACCCTGCACACACCACATTCCACACACCACACACCACATTCCACACACCACACTCCACACACCTCCCTGCACACACCACACTCCACACACCTCCCTGCACACACCACACACCACCCTGCACATACCACATTCCACACACCACACACCACATTCCACACACCACACACCACACACCTCCCTGCACACACCACACACCACCCTGCACACACCACACTCCACACACCTCCCTGCACACACCACACACCACCCTGCACACTCCACACACCTCCCTGCACACACCACACACCACCCTGCACATACCACATTCCACACACCACACACCAGACACCTCCCTGCACACACCACACACCTCCCTGCACACACCACACACCACCCTGCACATACCACATTCCACACACCACACACCAGACACCTCCCTGCACACACCACACACCACTACACACTTTCAGCTGAAATACAATACAACTGTTTGACTCATATTTCACCTTTCCAAGCTCACACACTTCACTCCAGTGCTGTGTTCCCTCCACTGGCTTCCTGTTGTTCTGTATCAGATTTAAAACCCTGATGCTTGTCTATAAAGCCCAAATGGGCCTGCCCGCCCCTCTCTGAGAGCACTCACATCATCCCGTACCGTATCTCACACCCTTCATGCCACAGGTACAGTACATCTTGAACCACCACCCCTCAAGAGACAGGAGAAGATTTTTTGGATTCATAACTAGATAGTGGAAAGAACTCCTTCTGTT
This sequence comes from Brachyhypopomus gauderio, assembly GCF_052324685.1. Lineage (NCBI taxonomy): Eukaryota > Metazoa > Chordata > Actinopteri > Gymnotiformes > Hypopomidae > Brachyhypopomus > Brachyhypopomus gauderio. The sequence goes on along the minus strand of NC_135215.1, from coordinate 28,443,265 downwards.
CATCTGAACAGTGGAGGGCCTTGCAGTGTCTGTGAGGACACAGCTCTTAAATGGCCTCTTCAGTAGCATATGCAATATTCAAGATATTAAGAGATGTTCTGCCCATTCATACTCTGATTGAAATAAAATGAAACATTTTTCCAATCACACATTGAATGAATGAACGAAAGTTAGATTTATATCGCGCCATTCAAGATACCCAAGGTTGCTTTACAATCAGCTCAGGTACAAGCTGTTATCACCCTTCACACACTGGTGAGAAGCAGCAGCCGGTTCTGTAAGGTCTGAGGTGTGCTCGACTCGTTTTAAATCGATTGCTAACCTTAACACAGCGTTTCCAGTGAAAGTTTTGTGTGTGTGGTGCTGTGCTGGCGGTACACAGGCCGTGGACGCTGTGGGGGAGGTTCTGCTGTCCCTCAGCTATCTGCCGACTGCAGAGCGCCTCACGGTGGTTGTGGCTAAAGCGAAGAACCTGGTGTGGACTAACGGGAAATCCACGGCAGGTCAGCGCAGAGCCGTGAAGCTCCCACTGCCTGGTAGTCTGGTGCCCAGAGAGCCCTCACCGTTCTCACCTCTCGCCTTCCTTCCCCGGTGCCGAACGCACGCTTTTGTGTTTGAACAGATCCATTTGTGAAGGTTTACCTACTCCAAGATGGCAGGAAGATCAGTAAGAAGAAAACATCTGTAAAAAGAGACGACACTAACCCTATTTTCAACGAGGCTATGATCTTCTCCGTGCCTGCCATTGTGCTACAGGTGATGCATTTAGCAGTTGTTTTTAAAAAGCCACACAAGTAATCAACTATGGATGAATATTGCTCAAGCACCTTTGATATGATGAGGGAATCGGTTTGTGATTTGTTTTGAAATATCTCTTCAGATGAGAATTAGGTAGTCCATTAATTATTGGATTAGTGGTAGCTGGTGTAGTTGTTAGTGTGACCCCAGCTACAACTAATGACCCTTGTCACTAAGTCTCCATTCCCAAGCAAGGGTTTGTAAACTAGCTCAGTGCACCTTTGCTGGAAAGCAAAAGATTTATAAGGTAGTGGTGTTGCATGGCCTTGTCATTGACACTGTTGTACATTATTGTCAATTTGAAGTCAGACTTAACCACCAGTCGAGTGTTTGTAGAGAGGTTTATAGCGGTGGTCTGTGGGAGACACTGAATGCCCCACGTCTCTCACTGCACCCTGCATATATGAGCACTTACAGAACAGATCACCTGCACCATATAGCATCCACAACGTGAAACCACACCTGTATCAACATTATGCTTACACTGCGGTATAAATAACGTATTGAGGTTTGAGAGCATGCATGTGTAATGTCCACGGTCTGTGCACAGGACCTCTCTCTGAGAGTCACGGTGGCTGAAAACACGGAGGACGGCCGCGGCGAGAACGTGGGTCATGTGATCATCGGCCCGGAGGCCAGTGGGATGGGCATCACTCACTGGAACCAGATGCTGGCAACGCTGCGAAAGCCCGTCTCCATGTGGCACCCGCTGCGGAGGAACTAAACCTCCCATCCTCCCCAGAGCCTTCGCCCTGCTCCCACGCCCGCCCGCTCCGGCGGGTCCCCACGACCCCGTCGGAAAAGACTCTAGAGGTCAAGAGAACATCTTTTTTTCAGGAAAATCATGTCTTTTTTCAAGCAGCAGTGCAGTCAGAGGTCTCTGCTTTAAATCCCAGGTCCTTTTATCCAGGTTAAATCAGTCTTTATTTGTAGCAGTTATAACAGGGTGGCTAACCTAAGCAGACTAAAAGATACCTGTCATGCTCATTTGTTCATTTATATTACCAACTCTTCTATTAAAGTGTAATAATAATAACTATTATTATTATTATTTATATTATTATTATTAATAACATTTTAATTATTATTATTAAAAATTTTATTAGTAGTTGTGGTAGTAGTATTATTAGTAGTAGTATTACTGTTATTATTAAATCAACATTTTGGTTTTAGAATTGGTTCAGAGCAATAGCGTGTATAATAGTTAGTTCTTTCCCCCGTCCTCTCTGAGACTGCAGTAATTCAAGCAGTGTGAACAGAGGCGCTGCTAAAGGTGAATAATACCTCCTCCCACCACAGTCCTTCTGCAGCACCATTACGGAAGTGAGACAGAGTACTGTCCAGGCCTTCTGTGGGTCAAACTCCAGAGTGAATCTCAGTTACCGTTGATGATCAGCTTTTGTTTCTCACACTGTACATGTGCAGTTACCTTTTGAGGCATTTAACGTAAGGCATTTGAATTTGCACACATTTCTTGATGAATCTTAATTAAAATGGTTTGCTTCAGTGTTACGCACCTCTTAAATTTAGGTTACATTCTACCTGCAGAAAGGTATGTAGTCTCACCTCCATCCACTATCAACTACAGTGAGTAGTTAGGCAATAATATTGAGCTCTTTCAGAAGTCATTCAACACATCCACACTCTGTTAGAAGACCACATCTACTTCTGCCATGTCGGCTTTACATGCTGGACGGTCACAGCTGACGTTTTCCTTAAGACGTTCATATAAAGAAATTATTTAAACAACTAGATTCATGTTTTATTATTGTAGCCTATTGAACTAGTCTGTATTATGTGCAGACAGACCTTGGGATCTGTCTCATAGCGAACTATATTTTAAGCAGTACTCAGCTTCCTCCGTGCCAAATTCACCACTAGAGAAGCAATATTTTCATTTAGGCTGATGTCTACATATAATGTTTGTGATCTTTGAGAAGTTTAAAAAGAATTTCACAGTGCATGAAATTGTAATGAGTATGGTATACTGTTGTTCAAATATAGAACTGTTTAAATAAATGAATGCCTCTGTCTGGTTTGTTTTCAAAATGCACTCGGTCACTACTTTTCTGCAACGAGCCGAAATTAGGTTACTGGCCGGGACTAGGAGAGACTAGGAGAGATAAGACTAAAGCAGGAGGTGGTGCTGGAGATCAGGAACACTGAGGTTAGTCCAGCAGGGACCAGTAGAGATAAGAGACTAAAGCAGGAGGCGGGGCTGAAGTCCAGGAACACTGAGGTTAGTCCAGCAGGGACCAGTAGAGATAAGACTAAAGCAGGAGGCAGGGCTGAAGTCCAGGAACACTGAGGTTAGTCCAGCAGGGACCAGTAGAGATAAGAGACTAAAGCAGGAGGCGGGGCTGAAGTCCAGGAACACTGAGGTTAGTTCAGCAGGGACCAGCAGAGATAAGAGACTAAAGCAGGAGGCGGGGCTGAAGTCCAGGAACACTGAGGTTAGTCCAGCAGGGACCAGTAGAGATAAGAGACTAAAGCAGGAGGCGGGGCTGAAGTCCAGGAACACTGAGGTTAGTTCAGCAGGGACCAGTAGAGATAAGAGACTAAAGCAGGAGGCGGGGCTGAAGTCCAGGAACACTGAGGTTAGTTCAGCAGGGACCAGTAGAGATAAGAGACTAAAGCAGGAGGCGGGGCTGAAGTCCAGGATCACTGAGGTTAGTCCAGCAGGGACCAGTAGAGATAAGAGACTAAAGCAGGAGGCGGGGCTAAAGTTCAGGAACACTGAGGTTAGTTCAGCAGGGACCAGTAGAGATAAGAGACTAAAGCAGGAGGCGGGGCTGAAGTCCAGGAACACTGAGGTTAGTTCAGCAGGGACCAGTAGAGATAAGAGACTAAAGCAGGAGGCGGGGCTGAAGTCCAGGAACACTGAGGTTAGTCCAGCAGGGACCAGTAGAGATAAGAGACTAAAGCAGGAGGCGGGGCTAAAGTTCAGGAACACTGAGGTTAGTTCGGCAGGGACCAGTAGAGATAAGAGACTAAAGCAGGAGGTGGGGCTGAAGTCCAGGAACAACAACACCGAGGTTAGTCCGGCGGTTCACGTCTTTGCGGAGCTGTGCTGTCTAACGCTACGAGAAAGATGTCTGAAAGCAGAGATAAAGCTTCGGATCAAATGAAACAATGGAAAGAGAATAAAGGATCGCAGGTTTGTACGCGCATTTGCATGCAAGTTCGATATAGCTGTATTTGTGACTGTTTTTTTATTATTTTGATCAGCTAGATAGGGTTTTGCGCTCTGTGTATCTGAGGCAAAAGTCAAGTTGACTGTCCAACTTTACTGAAGTAGGTTAGATGGCTTGCTAAGTTTGGGGTATGCTGCAGCCATTTAGAAGCAGCAGGCGATGTTTAATCCTCTTATCCTGTTTTTTTCTGGCCATAACTAAAGTCTAGTTCGGGAAGTCGAGTTTTGCAGGAGCGAACGTGGAGAAAACATGCACGTTTTTGCGAATTTAGACCTCGAAAAGCTAGCTAGTTAGCCTAGCTAGCCTAGCTGACCCAGTTAGCCTAGCCCGTCCATATCTGGACAGACTTGGACATGACTTTGAGTTCAAGGCTCTTTCGAGGCTCTCACTCGTAGCTAACCATGGGTCAGAAGAAGACTGCAACGTGTTTGCAACACCAGTCCATTTGTCCGAGGGTGGCCTGTTCGAGTCCACATAAAGGTTCAGATAATACATAAGGGCCTAGCTAGTCAGCCTAGCTTTGTTCTCATGTGTATTGAAATGCTGGTTCTGTCTGTGCGTTTCGGTTGATTTTTAACCGGATCTTTGCCCTGTTATGTAATAGAGGTTTCAAGGCCGGAGGCATAAGGATAAATGAACCAGAGGCCCATATTAACAACCAAACAATATCACTTGTAGTTTCATACAGTTCCCCAAAGCAGACATTTGGCCCTGCAATAAGCTCTAAATTCACATTGAAATTCTACTTTTTAGACAACTATAAAACCACATTAATTTGAGCAAATGTATGCAATGCTGCAAGCTCATGCAGACAAAGTGCATATGCATACACATACACACACAGATGCACCACAGGTGCTAGAGGTGTTCAACACAGTAATGAGCTTATACTTCTTAAAGCTGATTGTTTAAAAAGTTCCAAATGATGCTGATTTTTCTGTCCCGCACTGCTGACCACTAGCTGTCTTCCTGTCTCAGCGTGCGGATGTCCTGACAACAGGAGCAGGTGTCCCGGTCGGTGACAAGTTGAACATCCAGACAGCCGGGCCACGTGGGCCTCTCCTGGTGCAAGATGTCGTTTTCACTGACGAGATGGCTCACTTTGACCGGGAGCGGATTCCTGAGAGAGTGGTGCATGCCAAAGGAGCAGGTCTGCCTCAACACACACACACACACACACACACACACACACACACAAATGCAATGGGGCGCTTATTTAAAACAATCCTAGTATGCTTGAGGACATTTGTCTGCACTGAACAGATGAAGTTGGCACAGGGATCTGGAGATTTTGTCTAGGGCTGCATGCTCTGTTTACAGCGATCGCTTCATTCCACTGGGAGGTGAATCTGAGTTTGGATGCTTTCTCCTTCTTGCAGGTGCCTTTGGCTACTTTGAGGTGACCCATGACATCACGCGCTACAGCAAGGCCAAGGTGTTTGAGCACGTTGGCAAGACGACACCCATCGCCGTGCGCTTCTCCACCGTGGGTGAGACGCTCCTCCCGTATAAACGCTGCTTACTGTCCTAGTATAAGCCAGCAAGGAATCATCACTGTTGCGTAACTGTTTGGTAGGTAGGGCACAGGGGTTGTTTGTCGGAGCTGCAGGAGTTTGGACTGTATGTATATCGACTGTTCAGTGGCAGACAGCAGAACATGTCGGTAGATGCTGGCGTAGCAGATGCCCTGTGGGTTGCCCCTGTTGTAAGGGAGCCAAGCGGGACTTGTGTAAGAGGCTGGAGCAGCACGTCCTGCTGGGGCAGATAGTGAGCGTACTTCAGTCAGCAGAGGTGCCGATGGCAGGTGTTGCAGACCTTCAGTCCAGCTCCCCCTGCAGGTTGAGTGTTACACCTACAACTTCATTGTTTTATAATATGACGTGTGTGTGTGTGTGTGTGTGTGTGTGTGTGTGTGTGTGTGAGATTAGCTGGTGAGTCAGGCTCAGCTGACACAGTGCGGGATCCTCGAGGTTTTGCAGTGAAGTTCTACACTGATGAGGGTAACTGGGACCTGACGGGTAACAACACGCCAGTCTTCTTCATCAGGGATGCACTTCTGGTGAGCGTGAGCTTCTACAGGCTAAAAGATTTGCACCACGGATTGTTTCAGAGATGCTGGACTAGAGACAGAAATGACGTGTGTGTGTGTGTGTGTGTGTGTGTGTGTGTGTGTGCGCGCGCGCGCGCGCGCGTGTGTACGCGGGACAGTTCCCCTCCTTCATCCACTCTCAGAAGCGTAATCCTCAGACTCACCTGAAGGACCCTGACATGGTGTGGGATTTCTGGAGCCTGCGTCCAGAGTCTTTGCATCAGGTACTGGAGACGATCCCGTCTGGTTCATCCTGCACTTCAGATCTCCGCCACAGTCTGCAGATGGGGCTTTAATCCTGCTGCCTCTCTTACTCTGTCATTCTTGCAGGTGTCTTTCCTCTTTAGTGATCGTGGATTGCCCGATGGCTTTCGCCATATGAACGGCTATGGATCCCACACATTTAAATTAATAAACGCTCAAGGCAAGCCTGTCTACTGCAAGTTCCACTACAAGGTGTGTGTTTTGCACCTGTTTGTACGTGCTCTTGCTTTGGACTGTGTATGGCTATAACATGTTCACACTTCCTGTCAGACCGATCAGGGCATTAAAAACTTGCCCGTGGAGGAGGCCGACCGTTTGGCCGCCACGGACCCCGACTACGCCATCCGTGACCTTTACAATGCCATCGCAACTGGAAACTTCCCCTCTTGGACCTTCTACATCCAGGTCATGACCTTTGAGCAGGCAGAAAAGTACCCATGGAACCCATTTGATTTGACCAAGGTACTTGAATACTCACTGACCTTATCCTCCTGTCTCCCCAACATTATTTTCCCAACCCAGCTGTACTGTAGATGTCTTTGCTTTGTGGATGGTTAGTGAGAGGTGTGTGACTGCTCTGTGCATGTTGTAGGTGTGGTCTCATAAGGACTTCCCCCTGATCCCGGTGGGTCGCATGGTGTTGAACAGAAACCCTGTGAACTACTTTGCCGAGGTGGAGCAGATTGCATTTGACCCCAGTAACATGCCGCCAGGCATCGAGCCCAGCCCTGATAAGATGCTGCAGGTAAAACACACACACACACACACACATCACTTGTGCTATCCATCCCCTCACACTGTCCATTATAATGTCTGCCTCAGATAGCAGTTTTACCTTAATTAGCAAGAAATACATTTTTCTTCTTGCTTTGCACAACAGACAAGTCAAAATATCCTCATCATCTATATTGCCATTTGTTGAGGTGATCACTGTACTACTGAAGTTCAGGAGTGAGTGTAGTTGATTTACAAGATCTCCAGAGGGAGCCAGAATGTTCCTGGTGCTTCAGCTGGGTCTTGTGTTCTTCACCACTGGTCCCGCCCTGAAGTGCATGTTCATGTGCTCTGATTAGGGTTTTGGTAATGGACTGATCAGTTAGTCATATTGAATTTGGATTAAACTCGTAATGGAGTGTACAGGGATTATGAAACTGACAACCTCAGTTATGGTCCACCATTTATAGGAATTATAGTGTTTAAATAAGTACATTAACAAAGTGATTGGATGCAGTAATGTGACATTGATTTTTTTTTTAGATTTGTGTTGTGGGCTGGGTTGCTAATTTGGTCATAGGAAATGACAGAGTGATCATTATAAGGTAACATGCTATTTTGAAGACATAAATATTGAAAAAGGTTGAGGTTTATTGTCACAAGTTGATTTATTTTTTGTGGCTGTGTGCATGTAGAGTTCTCTTAACTTAGCATAATTCATACTAACCTTAAGTTAACACTATAGGCTTAGTCTAATCAGAAATATTTGGTTAGGTTAATAGACCTTGAGGATATGCTTGCTATATTTGGTGATGTATCCCTTTGTGCCATAATTGGAATGATTGCTATTGTAGTAATACTAAGTTTAAAGATCTTTATTTGCCAATCAGTAATTATAAACTAACTGTAAGGTGCTATTTTGAGAAACTGTGGGTACTGAAACTACGGACTCGGTGTGACCCAACACGCAGGAAACAAGTGCAGCGCACTGAGCCCACAGTGAAGTCGGGATTTCACACAGGCTGTGGTGGCTTCTCATCTGGAGTTTCTGAAGACTCACAGATGGCCCACAAAGGAAACTTGGAAAGCTGAGATCTGCGATCAGATCTGCAGAGTCCAATTGGGCATATTTAATCATTTAATACACAACACTGCCAGTTCCTCCGCAGCACAAAAGAGATGAACCACCCAAATCTTTTTTTTTCTTCCTCTGACAGACATAGCCATTGGTTTAGAGAATTGTTTAGAGAAGATGCATGTTTAGAGCTGCAATCTTCTGTCCTGTTAACAGCTCATGTCTGAAATCAGTTCCTCTAGCTGTGAGAGCTAAATGTGAAGGTTGGTGTTGATTTCAAATCACGATATTGATGTTGATTCCCCCACTTGGTACCCTGGACCCCGGAAATTGCACGCCAGGAGTCACTTCTATAGTCTACTTCTGATTTTAGTGCTGGTCAGTCATGGATTGTTTGTAGTTCACATAAGGTCCTCTAAAAATGTAACAAAAAGAAACTCTTGAGTTATGAAAGGCCTGTCACACTAATTGTTCCAGTTAGTATTTTTGTTTGCTTGTTTATTATAAACGTAAAGATGAGCAGCTCCAGAGCAGTTTACACCTTTTAAGCTTCTGCCTCATTGTGGGCTCACTGACCCATACCAAACTAGTACATTTGGCTGATGTCAGTTCCTCTGTTGACACCTGCCCTGGTTTTACAGCAGAATGAGAAACGCTACTTGTTTAAGAATTAAACCCTTCAATGGTAGTAGCCATCTTTTGCTGCAGTAATTAGCTTTAAGCTTTAAGACTTTTATGGCAAAGGTGTAAATTTCATGATGTGTGTCTGCCCCTGTCCCCCTTTGCTACCCCTCATGTGGGGTAGGTTTATACTAGCTTTCAGCAATTGGGAATGATTCACCCATTACACCTGACAGCTTTGTTCTGGGTGATTCTTGTGAATTATTAAATTATTAAATTCACATTAAATTCATGTAAGTATTAAGTTCTTAGTTTGCTTATTATCTAATATAGCTTAATGTAAATGATCTTTTCAAGAATGTGCAACATCATTCAGTTGCTTGGTAACTTTGACGTCAACATTGACATCTCCTCTCTGTCGAGGACAGAGCCTCAGCTGAACTCGTCACGTATTTGCCTAAGAATATTGACGGTGAGAGAAACGAGTGGATTTGTCATTAAACTGGAGAGGGAGCTTCTCGTTGCTACATCGTCATGTCCTCCTACTCCCCTTAAAAAGAAATACGAGCATTTCCACCATTTCTGGTGTAAGAACTCTTGGGCTAAAGTGGTGTGGGTAAATTTACTGCGCTTGCGGCTCGAAACATCTTCGTGTATTTTAGTTTGGTGTTATGTTGCTGTTTTAGAGCACGGGAGTGGTCTACAGAGCTGAACTCTGGGCCTCCTGAAATCAGTGGGCTGGAGGTCTGGTGTGGTCCACAGCGTGTGTGGGATTTTCTTCATTTGGTTCTCTGTGTAATGTGATTTGCTTTGATGAATCTCTCCCCCTTTCAGGTTTAATGGTGCAAGTATCCACAAAAGTTTTCTTCACAGCTTAAGTGTTTGATTGGGACATTGTCAACTGTTTACTTAAAAAAATCTTTTTTTTTTTTAAGCTTTGAGTTCAAAAGCCTTGTAGGGTCATTGGCCACAACTGAACCCACCAACAGTTGGTGTTTCTAAATGGTTTGTTTCCCTCATTTAGACCACCAGGATCAGTTTTGCTTATTAAACCCCTAGTTCCCTAGTGATTTAGTGCAGTGCAGTTCTCGGTGATAATGGAGCGTGGTGTGCTGTGCACAGGGTCGTCTCTTCTCATACCCCGACACCCACCGCCATCGCCTGGGGGCCAACTACCTCCAGCTGCCCGTGAACTGCCCCTTCCGTGCCCGCGTGGCCAACTACCAGAGAGACGGGCCCATGTGCATGAACGACAACCAGGGTGAGAAGACGCAGTTCTCCCCTTGTCTCGCCATATCAATCCTCTCGCTGTCAGTTCAACAAAACGCCGTGCAGGCAGTGTTGCCCAACCCTCACCCACTAAGGCTGAGCAATCCCTCTGCTGTCCTACAGGAGGAGCACCTAATTACTACCCCAACAGCTTCAGTGCACCAGAATGTCAGGTGCAGTTTGTGGAGTCCAAGTTCAAGGTGTCTCCTGACGTCGCCCGCTACAACAGCTCAGACGATGACAACGTGTCTCAGGTGGGCGTCGTGGTGAAGGAGACATGGACGAGTATCCTTGTGATTCTGGGGCTGTGGCTCTGACCTTCTCACCCCTTGGCGGGCTTCTGCAGGTACGGACCTTCTTCACCGAAGTCCTGAACGAGGCGGAGCGCGAGCGTCTCTGCCAGAACATGGCCGGCCATCTGAAAGGAGCCCAGCTCTTCATCCAGAAACGCATGGTGAAGTCCTCGCCCGTCCGTCCCTACAACACTGATTATTCTACAGGTTTCTGGATTGCGTGATGTTCCTCTCCGTCTGTCTCCCCGCAGGTCCAGCGACTGATGGCAGTGCATCAGAATTATGGGTCTCGCGTCCAGGAGCTGCTAGACAAGCACAATGCGGAGGCCAAAAAGGTCAGCTGTCCAGTCACCGCTGCAGCACGGTCTTCACAAGCTACAGGAAAACTGTTTACTTGTCTACAGGGGAAAAAATCTGCTAAGTGTGCGTCTGTTGCCTTGTCTCTTCCAGAACTCGATCCATGTGTACACCCAGGGTGGAGCTTCAGCTGTCGCCTCCTCCAAGATGTGATGGACCTGGAGATTCTCACTGAATCTGATAAAGCTGCATACACACTCACACCACTGACATGTGTATAGATACACACACACACACACACGTACACATGAGAACTGTCTGCTTTTTCATACTTCAGAGGCTTAAAGGTCTCGAGAGCCTTAATGTAAATGGTTCTACCCCCAAACCCTGCATGTCTATGATTTTATGTGGGAAATTGAACTGCGCTGACCTGAGGTCAGGAAATCTCCCTCTAATCTGCTGCTTCTGAACACAGCTGGGTTAGTTGGTTATCCATCTGCAAAAATGCCCAAATCTTAATAGGTACAGGGGCAGAAAGCATGAAAAATGAAACAAATTTGAGCTAAAAACACAGTTTGTTTTAAAACACACATTTTTAGTAGGGCATTGACAAGTATAGATTAGACAGTTCCATGAGCAGGACTCAACCCCACTGCCCCCTGCCCTATCTGCCCCAGTGAGCGTGAACCTCACCTGCCCAGACTCCGTCCCCTCTTACATATTCACAGCATTTCTCTGTCACACATCAAACTGAGGGCAACACACCAGTGTGTGTGTGTACGTGTGTGTTTGTGAGTGTGTGTGAGTTTTAACAACTCTCTTTATATAATCGTTTAGGTAAATATGCAGTACCCAGAACATGAAGACAAATTAACTTTTGTTGATGAATGCCTTATTTGACTCTGACTACTGAATTGTGACTACAAATAATACTGTTTTACTGAAAACTAAATGAATTATTAGAAATTGATAGTTCAGGTATCTCAGCATTAAATAGACATTCCCTGAGGTCTGTCTTATCCTTTTAACAATGAAATTGTGACTAACAGAATTACTCATGTAGAGATCACAAAAAAGGTATGAATCAGAACTCAGATTACAAACATTCAGAATATGAAAAAATGCTTGTCTGACTGACAATTGAAATAGACATTAAATATTTTATGGTTTGCTTACATTTCATAGCTGGACCACTGCAGCATTCACTGAACATACACACCACCCCCAGAACTGTTAACATTGCACTGCACATGTTCTCAACAGTTCTGCAGCAGTTGTATCACAAGAGTCATCACAGAATTCAAAATGTGAATTTGTAGTAAAGATTAAAACCAAATAAATGAGTGAATCTAGTGCTTTGTGTTTTTTCTAAAGTTCAGATACAACCCAACGCAATGGGTGTTTGGCTCTTGGTATAGAGACGGAGGGAGTGCTGTCTGGTTTTGCCGTTGTGAATGGCGTGATGGGGGTGAGGCTGGTGTGAGAGTGAGCTACTTTGGGACTGTACCTCACTCAGAATGGAAGGGGTTTGTGCTTCTCTTCTACATGGCTTCTCTTCGTTTAATGGTTTGTTCATTGTGCTTTGCAGTTCCATGTTGATTTCTGTATCCTGATTTCTGTTTTTGCTAAAAGAGAATAACAAGTTGGGATTTTCTGTCATGGTTTCAACTCACATCGATTTGTCACACTGTGGCAAAATTTAATAAAATACTTTAATTTGCTATGCTGTTTGAGTTTTTTTTATTTTTGAAGGTATTAAAAATGTACATTTATGTGCAAAAGATTTGAGGACCAATCAGATGCACAGATGGCATGGCCCATTTCCTGAAAGCAGAGCAGTTGGTGTAGAAATGCAGCTTCAATGCTGTGTGTCTGCACATAAAGAGAAAGTGTAAATAGAGAGAAAGCTTTGAAGTCTTTGCTTGTACTGTGTAGTGGCTGCTCCAAATCAAACTGATAGATGAACAGAGGATGAATTCAATGACAGCAGTGTAGACGATCAGCAGCTCTTGTGGGAGACTGTGTTTCCGTAATTGTGGCAGAAAGTAGAGTCTGCTGGGTCTTTATGAGGATGGTGATGTTTGTCACAGAAAGTAGAGTCTGCTGGGTCTTTATGAGGATGGTGATGTTTGTCACAGAAAGTAGAGTCTGCTGGGTCTTTATGAGGATGGTGATGTTTGTCACAGAAAGTAGAGTCTGCTGGGTCTTTATGAGGATGGTGATGTTTGTCACAGAAAGTAGAGTCTGCTGGGTCTTTATGAGGATGGTGATGTTTGTCACAGAAAGTAGAGTCTGCTGGGTCTTTATGAGGATGGTGATGTTTGTCACAGAAAGTAGAGTCTGCCAGGTCTTTATGAGGATGGTGATGTTGGACAGCCATTTCAGATCCTGGGAGATGATGGATACCAGGAACTTGTAAATTACCGCTTGTGACACAGGGTGGTTGGATATTGTGAGAGCGGACTGCACTGTGGGGACTTTCTGGAAGTCTACCACCATCTCTACAGTCTTTAGAGTGTTCAGCCCCAGGTTGTGTTGGCTGCACCAGCACACCAGCTTGTCAACCTCTTGGCGATATGCAGACTCACCACCCTCGATCAGTCCAGTGACTGAGGTGTCACATGGATATACTGAAAATGTCTCCAGACAGAGCAGGGAAAGGGAAAAATGAGGTGGTGTCCATGACTGAGAACATGGTTACATTGGGTATGTATATATTAATGTAGGTAATAAACTGGTTATGTAATTCAACTTAAATTGTATTTTAACTGTGAAGTTTATATTCCCATCTAAATCACAAAACCTAAAGGACGTAATTTTATGAATTGATAAAAAAAAAACACCTTGCACCTTTTAAAAATGGTAATAAATCTGCCTTAAATGTTCAAGTCATAGTTTTATTAAATTTTAAATTTATTTATTAAGATTGAGTATGTATTTTCGTTTATTTGATTTTTTGATACCAAGCCAGATAGTGGGAATATATATATATATTTGATCAACTATGCTGATTAATGTTTTAAAAATTAAAAGATTAATGTTGGTTACAAAGTACACTGACTTAGCCCTCTACTGCATGCATTATAAAATCTTTGATTATAAAATATTTGGTCACTCTTATAAACTTATGGTCCACTATAACCTATTCAAAAATTTTTTGGTGATAAAAAATTTTTTTTTGAGGGGGTTACTTTGGGGTACTTTGCTTGGAGGCAACAATGTGACAATGGTAATTAGAAATTTTACATTTTTATGAAAACATGTTTGTTTTAATTATTTAAAGTGACAATGCCTGAAACATATCATATAAACATATATAAATAAAAACATATCATATAAACATATATAACATAAATAAAAACATTTACACTACCCCCATAACCAGGTAATTTATTTTATTTTTAATATAGGTTCGTTACCTAGAAGCAACACTGTGCGACAAATGAACAATATAAAAACATTACATGCATTTTGCAATTCAATTCATATAGTATATAACCTAAACTTTTGAATATTGAAAAACACTTTTAATTCTGCAGTTGATGCTATTTTAAACAGCTTGTGAACAACATAAAGTGCAATCATCAGCTGGTGTCAATAAAATTCTGACTGTAGAACCTTACTGTGTATGAAAGGGAAAAAAGGATTTTTTGTTGGCTGTGAAACACAGAAAAACTCCACACGGTGCACTGAACCTTACTGATGTCCTTGCATCCAGGGAACCTGCATGTACCTTTGTTTTATAATAAACAGGCCAATGGACTGTGTTCTCTAGACAGACAGGGGCTGTTGGTGTGGGTGCAATCGGACCCTTTCTCAATTTCTCTTCAATGCCAGCCTCGACACTCAGTGAAGGTCTTCCTGTCTTGCTGTAGACGTTTAGTTGTTTGCAGAGAAAGTTTGCCACCTGTTTTGATATCCATTACGCTTAGATGCTCCTTCTTTGGGAGGCCAGAGCCAGTGTAGTCTCTTCAGTAGAGCAGCCGTGCTCCACCCTGTGACATCCATCATATGGAAGAACGTTAGTACGTCTTCTTGGACTTTATTTTTGTGTGATCAAGTGCAATGAGGTGGTGTCTCAGGTAGACACCATCATTTTGTTTCTTTCTTCAAAGGCAACTGTTCCTTTCTTCTTCATTTCTCCGTCCTCCATAAAGATGCATCCAGGCAACCGATTTGGTCATACTGTTCCAGTGCTGTAGATTTTCATTTGTTCCATTGTTGCATGTTGTTACTTTGAAGCAACATACCTATTTTATCAATTTACAATATATGTTGTTGCTAAAAACATCATCCACTAAGAAAAAATGTAATCAACTTACCTCAGATTATAAACATATTTAGTTCATTGTCAAAAACATTCAAATTGATGCTTTTTATGACCAATTTTCTAACACAAAAAATATGGCTGCCACACAAGTCTCATGTCCAGGAAAAGTGCTTGAAAAAACCTCCATAAAAGTCAGGTGACCAAATATAAGTCAATGACTGGCTGCAATTAAGCCCTCCCTTTTCATAAAGACATTTTTGATTGGGCTGTGTTCTTTTGTGCATGTGATATTAAGAGGAAAACGGTTTGTTACCCAGAAGTAACACCATCCTAATGCATAATTCATACCATGGGTAAAAGATAAAGTGTATTTAAGAATCTAGGGGAGACATTTGGTAATTTGTGTGTTTTATGAAGTTTCAAAAAGTGATATATAGTGCACAGAATAGACATGTATGTTTTGCCATCCTGTCATTTCAAATTCCCACATTGTTAGCGAAAAAGATCCACATCAGTTCATTCCGGTCCGGGACATTTATCGTGGTGTTAGGGCCTCGTTTTCCAGTGCGGTTTAATATAATTGAAGATGGTTTAGAACTGTGAGCCATCTTATCAGAAAATCCCAAGGAAAAGGGCCATAGGGCCATATACTTTAGTTCATAAGCACCCAAGGTGTTCACGAGGTGAACATGAGGTGATTAAAGCATATGATTGGATAAACTAGACATAAATCACACATGATTTGACAATGTATATTGGCCTCTCCCCTCCATGCTTGACAGTCTTGTGATAGTCTGAGAGCCGACGTGACCACTTCCATGTTGAGACTGTTGGGATTTCTTCTCAGGACCCAGATGGGCCCCAACACCGCCCCAATGAACCGACTTGTTTTGACTGAGTGACCCAAGAAAAGTCTTAACACCAAAAGTTCTTTTAGATCAATTTATATGGAATATAAATGAGTATAAAGTAGTCAAAATACACGTGGTACAAACTCTTCAGTGCACTAGTGCAAGTTGCCTAGTAATCTACCTAACCCAAATGGATCTCAGCAGTGTCCAAGCGAAGAAGCCCCCTGTCCTGGGCGATGTCCTCCCTTTCATACTCTTTCTTTCAAATTTTCGATAACTCCCCCACCTTTGCTACTTTCCATCAAAAACCCCCTGCTCTTTCCCTGTTGTCTGCTTGCTTATCTAAAAACTGCTTGCCTTACACTTTGCACTGAATAGGCCCATTCTGTTCTCCTCAAGGCCACTGTGGCCTCTTCCCTTCTGCTCTCCCACAGTCTCCCTGGAAAACATTAAGTTTAAACATTAAGTTTTGTTTCACCTTTAAGTTTCTTTTTTCTTACAAGACTAGGAGACCAGCTGGTGTCTCCAGTATGGATAAGAGCGAGGTCACTCTAGGAACATCAGGCACCCAGAGTAGGCCGATGAAGTGGCAGAAGAAAGACCTCTAAGGCCTACTGAGCCATACCAGACACTGAATAGCTTCAGTACCCTTCTTACATGATTAACACATAGCACACATATATTGGTAAAAAGCTCTAGCTTGTACTTTCATGTGACTATTATGATTAATATATACTAATAAAGCATAGCATCAAGGAAAATATAAAAATTTCCACAGCATTTTATTAACTGAAACCAACTCGACTGAAACCAACAAGTACTGGCTCGAAGTCTAGTTCCCACAAAACCAGTCTGCTAAACACACAACAGTAACTACACCATATGTTATTACACCCATGAACAGCAACGTAAACATGTAAGTGTTCTGGATAGTGATGTGTCGGTCGCGAACAAACCGGTTCAAAGAGCTGGCTCTTTTAAGTGAACGACGAGAGCTGGTTCCCCTCTAAGACCGAGCCGGTTCCCCTCTAAGACTCCTTCCCCCCTGTCAACAAATTACGTTCGCCACCCCCCCCCCCCCCATCAACAAATTACGTTCGCCACCCCCTCAAATAAGGAGCCATTTGGCAGCCGAAAGAGCCAACTCTTTATGAGGAGCTGAGCCAAAAGATCCGGCTCCTTAAAAAGAGCCGAAATTCCCATCACTAGTTCTGGACACAAAGTTCTTTCTCTCTCTTTTTGTGTATTCTAGGGTAAAAATCTAGAGTAACATTTTTCTAACCGTTAGACGTTGATTAATAGTTAAAAGTGTATAGTATGTGAAATTTATTCCTCTGTGAATTACGGTGGCCGAGAAGACCCATCGCATTGCAAAAGGAAAATGCGCTGGAAATACACAATGCAAATTCATCAAAATGACAACACGTATGCTACAGCTTTGTACAACTGCCTTGTACAAAGTTTTGCTACTCTTTCCCAATGAAGGGAATATACCATCGGGACATTAACGTCAGTGCATACCTAGTTATATGAAATATGACTGTGGTAAACTTGTGATGGCTGTGATTTAACTTAAAAAATTTAAAAACAAAAAAAACTTCCACATAAAGTGAATATATACAGCGGTTTTGTAAATTATAATTATGTAGTATATAGTAGGGGTGACCTGCAATAGTCGCTGATTCGACTATAGTCTACTATATTCCCTAGTCGACTATGAACGTCATAGTCGAATGTACCATTCTAACTGCATGCGGGTGCCCTAGGATGCAGCTAACCATTAGTTGTTACATGAAATGTCTTTGTTTTCGTTATATATAGCCTTTTGTCAAATAAAATCATCCTAATTTCTGTTAATAAATATTTTTAAATGATGTTTGCGCATTAACAATAGGCATCCTCTTTACTACACATTAATAAATCACACCCTGCAGTTGCACAATCCAAATGAGCGGAGCTGAATACGCTACATAGCCCCGTCGACAGGGGGGAACAACCGGGTCTGTTGTCCCAGGGCCAGGGGGGCCCATCAAAGAGCCCAGCAATTTATTTTTTATTTAAAGTCTATAATTTTTAAATAATCTTGAAATATTTCATTAATATAAAATTCTGTACTCAAAAAAGCTCAATGGCTAAAATATATATGTTTTTTACCTATCTGCATATGTTTCATTAAGTGCATACACCCCCGCCTCCCACCGAAAAATGGTTTGATCCAGCGACCATAACCAGCTGGTACCCGCCCAACAGCGGGAAATACAGTGGTGGATAGTTAAAGTAAATACAGAAATCTGGAGCGCAAAAAAGAAAGGAAAAATATTTACCTGATGAATTTTAAAGTTGCATTGTGTTCCAGGTTTGAAAAGTGCTGGAATTTAGGCTAAAGTACTTGAAAATGCTTGAAATTGTAACTACTTCGTTTCACAACAAATATCTGTCTGACTGAACAGTTCTCTTGTATTATGTTAACAAATACGAGCCTCTTGTAATTGCAGGACGAAACAAGAGAGAATGTGAAGAAGTTAATATTGGGCGTTTTGAAAATAAACCACCATTAAATAATGTGATAAAAAGCGAATTATTTCGAATCATTTCGAGTATATGTATAAATATTTAACTTAATTAAGTTTAACATGCTGGAAAATATTGAAATGGACCTTGAAAATGACGTACAAGTGCTTGAATTCCACCTTATTAAGGTGTATGAACCTTGCAAACATGACTTTGTTCATTGCGCTGAAGCGCGGCGCGCGCGAAGTTGCAAAAGTCGACAGGTGCACGAACTCGCAAATCGACAGCACGTGAGGCCCTCACGCACGGACGGAGCCACTGTGATTACGTAATTTTCGCCTCGCGAACCCTCGCGCCGCTCATGACGAGTCAAGTATAAACCAGTCAGCTGTCAGAAACAGCTTTGATGTGTGGCTATATTGTTTACTATATGACCTAACTCAAGGATTGTCTGCTACAGAGGAAATTCAAATGACGTGCGTGGGGAGGGGGACACATGAAACTTTCTTGTCCCGGGCCCCAGCAAGACTGTCAACGGGCCTGACGCTACAGAATACGCAGCATTTGCCGAGATTATAATGGCTACTAAAAAACTTCAAAAGTATTTTGAAAAAGATAAAGATGAATCAAACGAAGTAAAGTGCAAGTTGTGTCATCAACGTCTTTCATTTCGCACAACAACAACCAACATGGCATACCATTTAAAACACGTAAGGCGAAAAAAAAACAGTTCAGCCGTTTGTTGTTTTGGTCGTGTCATCTCATCTTATTGTGGTGCATCTCGGCAAGTTGGCCTATAAACATTTTTTGTTGTTGTTTGCTTTTAAACCCCGTTACTTGAACCTTTCCTTATATTTTTTTGCTGTTGTGTGGCAACTTTTAAAATATTTTCAGGCAGGCATATTTTATTTAAAATATTTTTGACATTTTGCACAGTGCCTGTCTGACAGTTTGATATGCGCAATGCGCGCTGACGGTTAATGTTCTCTAACGTTAACTCTAATGTTCTCTAAAAAAATAAATAAGTAAATGAATTAAAGCAGAATAAAGCCAACCTACCGTGTTTATTCATTTATCTGAGTGTTTTAGGTTTTTACTTTGAAGAGGAAAAAAGAACGGGATCCCGTTTAAGGTGCTCTAAATAAATAAAAATAAACCCGATTAGACTATTAGTCGACTAAAGGGAAAAGCTGACGAATCAGATTCGACTATGAAAATCCTTAGTTGAATACACCTCTAGTATATAGTATAATTAATTTCCTTACATTTTTAAAAGATAATAAATCCCTGTCAAGTTGTATCTTCCAAGGATGTATGTTAGTACAGCAATGGCATAGTAACACTTCATTATTTCCTGTTAGTATGAAAAGGAGTAGTGCATTAATATTTTGCGTACTAACCCGTCAAACCAGAATTATTAAGATGTGTATATAGTATATTCCTTATAGTATTAGTGTATAGTATGCAATTGAGACACACCCTGGCTATATTCAAAATGGCCTGCTACATAGTGTATACTGCATACTGCATACTTGTGCACATAGTAGTGTGCGGTATAGTTTCCAGTATGCAACAAAAGCACGCAGATCACATTAACGTATATTTTTTCCACCTATTTATTTTCTGACACCAAAGCTTAGCTATTCTTTTGGAGTCCTGAAATGTTGGACTGATTATCAATTAAAAAAAAACAAGGAGGGAAGGTGGAGAACAAATTATGAAAGCTTTTAAGAACAGCTATTTAACAGAGTTAAATGTTGGTACAAACACCTGCTTAGATAGCTAAGAATAGACTACCACACATTTTACACTATTGGTAACCATATACTAAATACTATTAGTCTACAAAACAACTGATATTAATGTTTCCAGTATTTTGCAATCAACTCATTATTGTCCAACACTGAAATTCAGAGTTAATGGGATATATTTTGCCATCGAGCCTATGAACTCTTACAAACTCTCTGGAAAAAAAGATAAATTAAACAAATAAACATTTTGCTTATGTACTGCATATAGTTTCAAGATTGGTAAAAATACATGATAGCCTTTGCGATCATTTCAGAACAAGCAAATTTAACTTGCCCAAATGTCTTTTGTTCAGTGTTCTGTCTCCCTGTACACAAAGCCTCGTTAGAGGCTCGCCATGCAGTACGTGCCTTAGTATTATGGTCTGTCCCTACCAACAACCAATAAAAAGTTTATTACTGTAATTCCGAACTAATATATTTAAAATTAAATATGCTATTGATAATTAATTCTGATAATTATCTTGACAATAGCCTCTTGTGGGAAATTTAGTTAACATGATTTAAAGCTATAGTTAAAGGCTGCTAATATAATACTATTTAACTAGTTAAATAATGGTTCACAAATTATTAGTCAGCTGTTGGTTAGTGGATGGTCCGCCATGCTTTTTTAAAGGATGTCGAAGGTGCCTGCCTTGCATGATGGGATGCAGTAAACCACAAGGATAGCTCTGTTCATGTACTGGAATATTTTGCAGAAGTAGCACGTCATCCGGATATCTTTTGGGTACTGGAAAAAAAATCATTTTGGTTGCATACTGAATACTGATTTGGGGCCCAATCAGTACTATGTAGTAGTATATTGTACATACATAGTAGTATGTATAGCCAGAGGCGGTCTTTGCATAGAGGCGTTGCTAGGCAATTGCCTTGGGCCCCTCCCACTGCAGCCCACTGTAGGGGCCCCCTGACTAGCTAACTTATTTCTTGCATATTAATGTTGATGGGCCCCCTAGCTAAATTCGCCTTGAGCCCCCAAATTGCTAAGTCCGCCACTGTGTATAGCTGTTCTGAACAGAGCCCCTTTTCACTTGGTAGACACTACTTATAATGGTTTGTCCAGAAACGCTTCTGTTGGGATGTGGCCCACTTCTGTTGTGGTGTGACTGGATATTCAGCACATTTCCGAAATATAGCGTGCATGTATTAATTCTTCTCGGCCACCGCAGTAAAATTTCCCCTTTGTCCTTCCAGGACAATCTGAAAAAATATCACAGATGAGATAATGGCTAACAGCTAGTATTCTATAGCAGTATTCTATAACTCTGCACCACAAGAGGAGAGATTATGTTCAGTGGACTCAATGAATATTGTTGGGATATTTTCTCCTGACCCAGATAGGCCCCAACACTGCCCCGATGAACCGATTGGTCTTAACACCAAAAGGTCTTTTCAGATAGATTTATATAGAATATAAGCGAGTACAAAATAGCCAAAGTATACGTGGTACAAACTCTCCAGTGCACTGGTGCTAGTTGCTTAGGATTCTACCTAACCCAAGTGGATCTCAGCAGCGTCCGCGCAAAAAGTCCCCCGTGCTGGGCGATGTCCTCCCTTTCATACTCTTTCTCTCTCTAAGTCTCTGTTTCTCTCTAAGTTTCGATAACTCCCCCACCTTTGCTGCTCTCCATCGAAACCCACCTGCTCCTCTCTAGTTGTCTGCCTGCTTATCTAAAAAACTGCTTGCCTTACATTTTGCACTGAATGGGCTCATTCTGTTCTTCTCAAGGCCACTGTGGCCTCTTCCCTTCTGCTCTCTCACAGTCTTCCAAGAAAACATTAAGTTTTGTTTCGCCTTTAAGTTTCTTTTTTCCTACAATATGTGCTATAAATGAATGAAATGAAAAAAATAGTTAGAGTAGTCAAATTGTTCAGTTGTTTTGTGAACATGTGAAATATGTATGGTGTAATTAGCTTATTAACTTTACATTGATAGAACTTTATTGATGGACATTTGTGGTAGAGCATGAGTACAAAATACACAATTTTTGAATGGTGTTGTCACGTTGAGGACCCCGGCCCCTCCCTTTTGGGCGTGTGTTTACGTTGTCCACGTGCATCGTCTGCGTCTGTGGATCTTCGTGGTAGTGGTTATGTTGTGTGATAATATGTCTCACCTGTGGCTCGTCTCGTCATCATGTGGGGCTAATGTGGTTTGTCTATTTAATGTGCGCTCGCGCAGTGTTCTGTGCTTGTCGTTGTCTAAGTCTGAACGTTTACATGTGCGTATCCATGTTTCTCTTGCACTATTGCGCAATACTTGTAAATAAACGTGACGTCTGTTGCCAAAACCAGCGGATCTGTCTCGTCCATCTGCCATCTCCCACGTCACAGGTGTAAAATGTAAGTGGGATAAGTTCAACCATAAGTATCATTGCAGCCTACAGATTATGTCGGCCATATTTAATTAAATTATAAAAAGTATTTACAGAAACCAAGACTCAAAAGTAAAAACTTGAGATTGAAGAACCATTGAGAGAGTCAAAAGGAGTCAAGGGTCAAAAGGAAAACACACATATAGATACTGGACTGCTAGACGTTCAGAGATCAGTGAAACTGTCACGGTACGGCGGCCCCCTACTGGTCGCCCCCATCTACAGCAGCAGCTTGTCCTGTGGGTGTGGTGTTGTGTTCGTCCTTCAGGTGGGCGGAGCCCGCGATCCGTCTCACCTGAGGGTCGTTTGTTCGTCTATATATGTCTTGTCTTTGTACCAGTTGACTGCTGGTTATTATATCCTTAATTCGGATCAGTTCACGGGTTTTGGTTTGCGCACTTTACATATTAAACCATCCTATTTCCCTGAGACTTGGCGTGATCGCTTCCATTTATTTTCGCTCACCCTGCCCGTCACAGAATAACCAGCCTCCCTTCGGAAGCCGCCAGTCTCCTTTGCTTTCTCCTTCGTTCGTGGTCATGTCTCGTGGTAAGTGTTTGTCTGCGTGGTGTTTTGTGTGAAGAGCTTCGCCGTTCTTATGTGTTTTGTGTATGTGTGTAGCACGGCGAGGACCAGTGTGCGTGCTCGTGGTGTTGAATGTTTAATGTTTTGTGTAAAGCGCGGAAGCCGCTCCTCACTGTTGCCTCGCTCCCCGTTGTGTTGTGTTTCATGTGGGGAGTGACTGCGAACATGAGCGGCGCGTCGCTGTTATGTGTTTAAACCGAGCGCGCATGTGTGGGTCTCGTCTGTTCGTCGTCTGTACACCGTTTTTGTCTAGTCTTTGCGTGTGTGTTGTTCTCGCGTGCCCGTGATTATGTTGAATGTAATTCCACACATGCTCCTCCCCCTTGAGTGTGTGTTGGGGGTGGACCAGTGATGGTCCGAGGGCGTCGCTCCTGAGGGAGGCCCTGACCAGGAACGTGGGGGGTTCTCCTGAGCAGGTGGAGGTCCCCTGCTAA
Source organism: Brachyhypopomus gauderio (assembly GCF_052324685.1). Lineage (NCBI taxonomy): Eukaryota > Metazoa > Chordata > Actinopteri > Gymnotiformes > Hypopomidae > Brachyhypopomus > Brachyhypopomus gauderio. Next base: position 28,419,817 of record NC_135215.1, on the reverse strand, counting down.
GACGGAGACCCCTCCCCCATTGTAAGGGGGATCAGGGCAGTGCGCGTCTGTTTTGTGTTGGTGTGTGTGGGTGTGTGTGTGCATTTTGTGTTTTATGTGCAGGTGCTTCTCCCTGGCGGTGGATCGTGGCAGTCCTGGACTTTGTGGGGGTCTCCAGCTGGCAGGAGCCCCCTTATGTTGTGGGGTGACCGGAGCCTGGTCGGAAAGAGCCCCTCCCTAGAGGGCTGGGGCCCCCGGATGTTTGGGGACGATAGGGCTCTGGTCCGAAGAGCTCCTGCTGAAGATGGAGATCCTCCCTCCTGATCGGGGTGACCAGGAGGCCCCTGGGAGCTGTTCCCCAGCCCGCGATAAGGGCGCTCTGGGCCTCGGTCTCTGGCGCTCCTGGGTTTGGTGGAGGAGTCCACCTCGTAAAGTCAGGCCCCGGCTGGGGCTGACTCCCCAGGAGGCTGGGGTGGCCCCTAGCAGAAGGCAGGGGCCAGCTCCGGGAGGAGGTAGGTCCAGGAGGTAACTTAGCCACGCCCCAGGGAGGTAACCTGCACACATACACTCCGGACGGACATGGAGCCGTGGCCCGCCGTCCTCGCACCTGTGGGGCTATGCGGCTTAAGTCCGGTTAGGGCGTGAGGGCCCTGTGACCGACCGGGGCGTGGTTTTGTCTTGTTGACGGCCCAGTCGGTCCAGGGTCCCGCCCAGGTAGGCGAGCTAACTTGTGTTTGTGTTTTGTGTTTCAGCTCCGGGACTACAGGGGGTGTGTCCCTTGTCCCTGCCTGCCTGCCCCTTTGTTTTGTGTGCTGCTGCTGTAGGCCGCACAGCCGGTGGAGGGGAGTGCGGCTTGGAGGGGGGATCTGTCACGGTACGGCGGCCCCCTACTGGTCGCCCCCATCTACAGCAGCAGCTTGTCCTGTGACATTAAACAAAAAAATATATATAAAGCAGTTAAAATCTGCAACTAAAGTTAAAATCCCACAAGAGGTTGATAAAGCAATGGACAAATCAAACCACTGCAGCAGTAAGGACACGTTATTAAGAACTTATAAAGTGTGCTATTTCCAGGTTTTTACAAGGCTCTCCAATCCTTCTCTTGGGGACCAACAACACTGCATATTTAGGTGGATACATATAGTTGATCATTTTGGCAGGTGTCATGATGGCATTGTCTAAATGACAGTATCCTTAATAAAACCCCTCCTGATAAATGTAGAGACCTTTACATGGTATAACATACTATGTAGAGATAAGGGAAGCATCATTTCAGACGTGCATGCAAGCGAAGGGGAGTAGCACCTGTTGTTGAAGCTTTGAGCTAGCCGTATCCTAACCAAGAACATATGGCTTTAACTCAGGACTTTTCTGAGAATGTACGTGGCTCCAATGAATTTGATCATCTGTACCTCATGGGCATAGTGATGGCCTGGAGGTTCTCAAAGTTCTTGGTGGATGTGCAGCGTGTGTGTGTGTGTGTGTATGTGTGAAAGAGTGTTGTCTCATACTTTTTATGTAGTGCGGACATTTGGTTGGTCCCCACAAAAAAGCACTTTTAAGCTTTCTAAACTAGAAGAAACAAATGTTTTACTTTGTTTCCCAGTGTACAGGTTATACTGCAGTATTCTACTGTACTACAGACCTACTTGTAATACTTGTAAATAAACGTGACGTCTGTTGCCAAAACCAGCGGATCTGTCTCGTCCATCTGCCATCTCCCACGTCACAGGTGTAAAATGTAAGTGGGATAAGTTCAACCATAAGTATCATTGCAGCCTACAGATTATGTCGGCCATATTTAATTAAATTATAAAAAGTATTTACAGAAACCAAGACTCAAAAGTAAAAACTTGAGATTGAAGAACCATTGAGAGAGTCAAAAGGAGTCAAGGGTCAAAAGGAAAACACACATATAGATACTGGACTGCTAGACGTTCAGAGATCAGTGAAACTGTCACGGTACGGCGGCCCCCTACTGGTCGCCCCCATCTACAGCAGCAGCTTGTCCTGTGGGTGTGGTGTTGTGTTCGTCCTTCAGGTGGGCGGAGCCCGCGATCCGTCTCACCTGAGGGTCGTTTGTTCGTCTATATATGTCTTGTCTTTGTACCAGTTGACTGCTGGTTATTATATCCTTAATTCGGATCAGTTCACGGGTTTTGGTTTGCGCACTTTACATATTAAACCATCCTATTTCCCTGAGACTTGGCGTGATCGCTTCCATTTATTTTCGCTCACCCTGCCCGTCACAGAATAACCAGCCTCCCTTCGGAAGCCGCCAGTCTCCTTTGCTTTCTCCTTCGTTCGTGGTCATGTCTCGTGGTAAGTGTTTGTCTGCGTGGTGTTTTGTGTGAAGAGCTTCGCCGTTCTTATGTGTTTTGTGTATGTGTGTAGCACGGCGAGGACCAGTGTGCGTGCTCGTGGTGTTGAATGTTTAATGTTTTGTGTAAAGCGCGGAAGCCGCTCCTCACTGTTGCCTCGCTCCCCGTTGTGTTGTGTTTCATGTGGGGAGTGACTGCGAACATGAGCGGCGCGTCGCTGTTATGTGTTTAAACCGAGCGCGCATGTGTGGGTCTCGTCTGTTCGTCGTCTGTACACCGTTTTTGTCTAGTCTTTGCGTGTGTGTTGTTCTCGCGTGCCCGTGATTATGTTGAATGTAATTCCACACATGCTCCTCTCCCTTGAGTGTGTGTTGGGGGTGGACCAGTGATGGTCCGAGGGCGTCGCTCCTGAGGGAGGCCCTGACCAGGAACGTGGGGGGTTCTCCTGAGCAGGTGGAGGTCCCCTGCTAAGACGGAGACCCCTCCCCCATTGTAAGGGGGATCAGGGCAGTGCGCGTCTGTTTTGTGTTGGTGTGTGTGGGTGTGTGTGTGCATTTTGTGTTTTATGTGCAGGTGCTTCTCCCTGGCGGTGGATCGTGGCAGTCCTGGACTTTGTGGGGGTCTCCAGCTGGCAGGAGCCCCCTTATGTTGTGGGGTGACCGGAGCCTGGTCGGAAAGAGCCCCTCCCTAGAGGGCTGGGGCCCCCGGATGTTTGGGGACGATAGGGCTCTGGTCCGAAGAGCTCCTGCTGAAGATGGAGATCCTCCCTCCTGATCGGGGTGACCAGGAGGCCCCTGGGAGCTGTTCCCCAGCCCGCGATAAGGGCGCTCTGGGCCTCGGTCTCTGGCGCTCCTGGGTTTGGTGGAGGAGTCCACCTCGTAAAGTCAGGCCCCGGCTGGGGCTGACTCCCCAGGAGGCTGGGGTGGCCCCTAGCAGAAGGCAGGGGCCAGCTCCGGGAGGAGGTAGGTCCAGGAGGTAACTTAGCCACGCCCCAGGGAGGTAACCTGCACACATACACTCCGGACGGACATGGAGCCGTGGCCCGCCGTCCTCGCACCTGTGGGGCTATGCGGCTTAAGTCCGGTTAGGGCGTGAGGGCCCTGTGACCGACCGGGGCGTGGTTTTGTCTTGTTGACGGCCCAGTCGGTCCAGGGTCCCGCCCAGGTAGGCGAGCTAACTTGTGTTTGTGTTTTGTGTTTCAGCTCCGGGACTACAGGGGGTGTGTCCCTTGTCCCTGCCTGCCTGCCCCTTTGTTTTGTGTGCTGCTGCTGTAGGCCGCACAGCCGGTGGAGGGGAGTGCGGCTTGGAGGGGGGATCTGTCACGGTACGGCGGCCCCCTACTGGTCGCCCCCATCTACAGCAGCAGCTTGTCCTGTGACATTAAACAAAAAAATATATATAAAGCAGTTAAAATCTGCAACTAAAGTTAAAATCCCACAAGAGGTTGATAAAGCAATGGACAAATCAAACCACTGCAGCAGTAAGGACACGTTATTAAGAACTTATAAAGTGTGCTATTTCCAGGTTTTTACAAGGCTCTCCAATCCTTCTCTTGGGGACCAACAACACTGCATATTTAGGTGGATACATATAGTTGATCATTTTGGCAGGTGTCATGATGGCATTGTCTAAATGACAGTATCCTTAATAAAACCCCTCCTGATAAATGTAGAGACCTTTACATGGTATAACATACTATGTAGAGATAAGGGAAGCATCATTTCAGACGTGCATGCAAGCGAAGGGGAGTAGCACCTGTTGTTGAAGCTTTGAGCTAGCCGTATCCTAACCAAGAACATATGGCTTTAACTCAGGACTTTTCTGAGAATGTACGTGGCTCCAATGAATTTGATCATCTGTACCTCATGGGCATAGTGATGGCCTGGAGGTTCTCAAAGTTCTTGGTGGATGTGCAGCGTGTGTGTGTGTGTGTGTATGTGTGAAAGAGTGTTGTCTCATACTTTTTATGTAGTGCGGACATTTGGTTGGTCCCCACAAAAAAGCACTTTTAAGCTTTCTAAACTAGAAGAAACAAATGTTTTACTTTGTTTCCCAGTGTACAGGTTATACTGCAGTATTCTACTGTACTACAGACCTACTTGTAATACTTGTAAATAAACGTGACGTCTGTTGCCAAAACCAGCGGATCTGTCTCGTCCATCTGCCATCTCCCACGTCACAGGTGTAAAATGTAAGTGGGATAAGTTCAACCATAAGTATCATTGCAGCCTACAGATTATGTCGGCCATATTTAATTAAATTATAAAAAGTATTTACAGAAACCAAGACTCAAAAGTAAAAACTTGAGATTGAAGAACCATTGAGAGAGTCAAAAGGAGTCAAGGGTCAAAAGGAAAACACACATATAGATACTGGACTGCTAGACGTTCAGAGATCAGTGAAACTGTCACGGTACGGCGGCCCCCTACTGGTCGCCCCCATCTACAGCAGCAGCTTGTCCTGTGGGTGTGGTGTTGTGTTCGTCCTTCAGGTGGGCGGAGCCCGCGATCCGTCTCACCTGAGGGTCGTTTGTTCGTCTATATATGTCTTGTCTTTGTACCAGTTGACTGCTGGTTATTATATCCTTAATTCGGATCAGTTCACGGGTTTTGGTTTGCGCACTTTACATATTAAACCATCCTATTTCCCTGAGACTTGGCGTGATCGCTTCCATTTATTTTCGCTCACCCTGCCCGTCACAGAATAACCAGCCTCCCTTCGGAAGCCGCCAGTCTCCTTTGCTTTCTCCTTCGTTCGTGGTCATGTCTCGTGGTAAGTGTTTGTCTGCGTGGTGTTTTGTGTGAAGAGCTTCGCCGTTCTTATGTGTTTTGTGTATGTGTGTAGCACGGCGAGGACCAGTGTGCGTGCTCGTGGTGTTGAATGTTTAATGTTTTGTGTAAAGCGCGGAAGCCGCTCCTCACTGTTGCCTCGCTCCCCGTTGTGTTGTGTTTCATGTGGGGAGTGACTGCGAACATGAGCGGCGCGTCGCTGTTATGTGTTTAAACCGAGCGCGCATGTGTGGGTCTCGTCTGTTCGTCGTCTGTACACCGTTTTTGTCTAGTCTTTGCGTGTGTGTTGTTCTCGCGTGCCCGTGATTATGTTGAATGTAATTCCACACATGCTCCTCCCCCTTGAGTGTGTGTTGGGGGTGGACCAGTGATGGTCCGAGGGCGTCGCTCCTGAGGGAGGCCCTGACCAGGAACGTGGGGGGTTCTCCTGAGCAGGTGGAGGTCCCCTGCTAAGACGGAGACCCCTCCCCCATTGTAAGGGGGATCAGGGCAGTGCGCGTCTGTTTTGTGTTGGTGTGTGTGGGTGTGTGTGTGCATTTTGTGTTTTATGTGCAGGTGCTTCTCCCTGGCGGTGGATCGTGGCAGTCCTGGACTTTGTGGGGGTCTCCAGCTGGCAGGAGCCCCCTTATGTTGTGGGGTGACCGGAGCCTGGTCGGAAAGAGCCCCTCCCTAGAGGGCTGGGGCCCCCGGATGTTTGGGGACGATAGGGCTCTGGTCCGAAGAGCTCCTGCTGAAGATGGAGATCCTCCCTCCTGATCGGGGTGACCAGGAGGCCCCTGGGAGCTGTTCCCCAGCCCGCGATAAGGGCGCTCTGGGCCTCGGTCTCTGGCGCTCCTGGGTTTGGTGGAGGAGTCCACCTCGTAAAGTCAGGCCCCGGCTGGGGCTGACTCCCCAGGAGGCTGGGGTGGCCCCTAGCAGAAGGCAGGGGCCAGCTCCGGGAGGAGGTAGGTCCAGGAGGTAACTTAGCCACGCCCCAGGGAGGTAACCTGCACACATACACTCCGGACGGACATGGAGCCGTGGCCCGCCGTCCTCGCACCTGTGGGGCTATGCGGCTTAAGTCCGGTTAGGGCGTGAGGGCCCTGTGACCGACCGGGGCGTGGTTTTGTCTTGTTGACGGCCCAGTCGGTCCAGGGTCCCGCCCAGGTAGGCGAGCTAACTTGTGTTTGTGTTTTGTGTTTCAGCTCCGGGACTACAGGGGGTGTGTCCCTTGTCCCTGCCTGCCTGCCCCTTTGTTTTGTGTGCTGCTGCTGTAGGCCGCACAGCCGGTGGAGGGGAGTGCGGCTTGGAGGGGGGATCTGTCACGGTACGGCGGCCCCCTACTGGTCGCCCCCATCTACAGCAGCAGCTTGTCCTGTGACATTAAACAAAAAAATATATATAAAGCAGTTAAAATCTGCAACTAAAGTTAAAATCCCACAAGAGGTTGATAAAGCAATGGACAAATCAAACCACTGCAGCAGTAAGGACACGTTATTAAGAACTTATAAAGTGTGCTATTTCCAGGTTTTTACAAGGCTCTCCAATCCTTCTCTTGGGGACCAACAACACTGCATATTTAGGTGGATACATATAGTTGATCATTTTGGCAGGTGTCATGATGGCATTGTCTAAATGACAGTATCCTTAATAAAACCCCTCCTGATAAATGTAGAGACCTTTACATGGTATAACATACTATGTAGAGATAAGGGAAGCATCATTTCAGACGTGCATGCAAGCGAAGGGGAGTAGCACCTGTTGTTGAAGCTTTGAGCTAGCCGTATCCTAACCAAGAACATATGGCTTTAACTCAGGACTTTTCTGAGAATGTACGTGGCTCCAATGAATTTGATCATCTGTACCTCATGGGCATAGTGATGGCCTGGAGGTTCTCAAAGTTCTTGGTGGATGTGCAGCGTGTGTGTGTGTGTGTGTATGTGTGAAAGAGTGTTGTCTCATACTTTTTATGTAGTGCGGACATTTGGTTGGTCCCCACAAAAAAGCACTTTTAAGCTTTCTAAACTAGAAGAAACAAATGTTTTACTTTGTTTCCCAGTGTACAGGTTATACTGCAGTATTCTACTGTACTACAGACCTACTTGTAATACTTGTAAATAAACGTGACGTCTGTTGCCAAAACCAGCGGATCTGTCTCGTCCATCTGCCATCTCCCACGTCACAGGTGTAAAATGTAAGTGGGATAAGTTCAACCATAAGTATCATTGCAGCCTACAGATTATGTCGGCCATATTTAATTAAATTATAAAAAGTATTTACAGAAACCAAGACTCAAAAGTAAAAACTTGAGATTGAAGAACCATTGAGAGAGTCAAAAGGAGTCAAGGGTCAAAAGGAAAACACACATATAGATACTGGACTGCTAGACGTTCAGAGATCAGTGAAACTGTCACGGTACGGCGGCCCCCTACTGGTCGCCCCCATCTACAGCAGCAGCTTGTCCTGTGGGTGTGGTGTTGTGTTCGTCCTTCAGGTGGGCGGAGCCCGCGATCCGTCTCACCTGAGGGTCGTTTGTTCGTCTATATATGTCTTGTCTTTGTACCAGTTGACTGCTGGTTATTATATCCTTAATTCGGATCAGTTCACGGGTTTTGGTTTGCGCACTTTACATATTAAACCATCCTATTTCCCTGAGACTTGGCGTGATCGCTTCCATTTATTTTCGCTCACCCTGCCCGTCACAGAATAACCAGCCTCCCTTCGGAAGCCGCCAGTCTCCTTTGCTTTCTCCTTCGTTCGTGGTCATGTCTCGTGGTAAGTGTTTGTCTGCGTGGTGTTTTGTGTGAAGAGCTTCGCCGTTCTTATGTGTTTTGTGTATGTGTGTAGCACGGCGAGGACCAGTGTGCGTGCTCGTGGTGTTGAATGTTTAATGTTTTGTGTAAAGCGCGGAAGCCGCTCCTCACTGTTGCCTCGCTCCCCGTTGTGTTGTGTTTCATGTGGGGAGTGACTGCGAACATGAGCGGCGCGTCGCTGTTATGTGTTTAAACCGAGCGCGCATGTGTGGGTCTCGTCTGTTCGTCGTCTGTACACCGTTTTTGTCTAGTCTTTGCGTGTGTGTTGTTCTCGCGTGCCCGTGATTATGTTGAATGTAATTCCACACATGCTCCTCCCCCTTGAGTGTGTGTTGGGGGTGGACCAGTGATGGTCCGAGGGCGTCGCTCCTGAGGGAGGCCCTGACCAGGAACGTGGGGGGTTCTCCTGAGCAGGTGGAGGTCCCCTGCTAAGACGGAGACCCCTCCCCCATTGTAAGGGGGATCAGGGCAGTGCGCGTCTGTTTTGTGTTGGTGTGTGTGGGTGTGTGTGTGCATTTTGTGTTTTATGTGCAGGTGCTTCTCCCTGGCGGTGGATCGTGGCAGTCCTGGACTTTGTGGGGGTCTCCAGCTGGCAGGAGCCCCCTTATGTTGTGGGGTGACCGGAGCCTGGTCGGAAAGAGCCCCTCCCTAGAGGGCTGGGGCCCCCGGATGTTTGGGGACGATAGGGCTCTGGTCCGAAGAGCTCCTGCTGAAGATGGAGATCCTCCCTCCTGATCGGGGTGACCAGGAGGCCCCTGGGAGCTGTTCCCCAGCCCGCGATAAGGGCGCTCTGGGCCTCGGTCTCTGGCGCTCCTGGGTTTGGTGGAGGAGTCCACCTCGTAAAGTCAGGCCCCGGCTGGGGCTGACTCCCCAGGAGGCTGGGGTGGCCCCTAGCAGAAGGCAGGGGCCAGCTCCGGGAGGAGGTAGGTCCAGGAGGTAACTTAGCCACGCCCCAGGGAGGTAACCTGCACACATACACTCCGGACGGACATGGAGCCGTGGCCCGCCGTCCTCGCACCTGTGGGGCTATGCGGCTTAAGTCCGGTTAGGGCGTGAGGGCCCTGTGACCGACCGGGGCGTGGTTTTGTCTTGTTGACGGCCCAGTCGGTCCAGGGTCCCGCCCAGGTAGGCGAGCTAACTTGTGTTTGTGTTTTGTGTTTCAGCTCCGGGACTACAGGGGGTGTGTCCCTTGTCCCTGCCTGCCTGCCCCTTTGTTTTGTGTGCTGCTGCTGTAGGCCGCACAGCCGGTGGAGGGGAGTGCGGCTTGGAGGGGGGATCTGTCACGGTACGGCGGCCCCCTACTGGTCGCCCCCATCTACAGCAGCAGCTTGTCCTGTGACATTAAACAAAAAAATATATATAAAGCAGTTAAAATCTGCAACTAAAGTTAAAATCCCACAAGAGGTTGATAAAGCAATGGACAAATCAAACCACTGCAGCAGTAAGGACACGTTATTAAGAACTTATAAAGTGTGCTATTTCCAGGTTTTTACAAGGCTCTCCAATCCTTCTCTTGGGGACCAACAACACTGCATATTTAGGTGGATACATATAGTTGATCATTTTGGCAGGTGTCATGATGGCATTGTCTAAATGACAGTATCCTTAATAAAACCCCTCCTGATAAATGTAGAGACCTTTACATGGTATAACATACTATGTAGAGATAAGGGAAGCATCATTTCAGACGTGCATGCAAGCGAAGGGGAGTAGCACCTGTTGTTGAAGCTTTGAGCTAGCCGTATCCTAACCAAGAACATATGGCTTTAACTCAGGACTTTTCTGAGAATGTACGTGGCTCCAATGAATTTGATCATCTGTACCTCATGGGCATAGTGATGGCCTGGAGGTTCTCAAAGTTCTTGGTGGATGTGCAGCGTGTGTGTGTGTGTGTGTATGTGTGAAAGAGTGTTGTCTCATACTTTTTATGTAGTGCGGACATTTGGTTGGTCCCCACAAAAAAGCACTTTTAAGCTTTCTAAACTAGAAGAAACAAATGTTTTACTTTGTTTCCCAGTGTACAGGTTATACTGCAGTATTCTACTGTACTACAGACCTACTGAGCATGATTTAACTGATTTATTTTTTATTTATTTATTTTTACATGATTTAACTGCAGTACTACCCAAGGCAGTGGAACTGCTCCACAAAGACACAACTGGGTGTGTGCAGGCCACACTGGAAAGGGGGGCAGTGGAGTGGAGACTACTCTGTCAACAAGCAGCACCATGCCCTCTTCTCTACCATTCACCACCCATAATAACAGACCTCTGCTTCTCTCTCTCTCTCTCTCTCTCTCTCTCTCTCTCTCTCTCTCTCTCTCTCTCTCTCTCTCTCTCTCTCTCTCTCTCTCTCTCTCTCTCTCTCTCTCTCTCTCTCTCTCTCTCTCTCTCTCTCTCTTCCTCTGTGAACTTGTGTGTCACCACGCCTCTAGGGTGCAGATATAAGTAGGTTGACCAGAGGGCTGGAGTGTATTCAGTGCAGCATCTGAACGTGCTCTCCGGCCAGCGGTGGGATGGATAACGCCACGTACAGCTACTCGTCCGACTGCACCCCCCTCACCAGCTGTAAATCCGCTCGTAGGCCCGCTGCCTCCACTGTGGTCAACATGGGCCCGGCGGGGAAGAAGCCCCCCAGCGACTACCTGGTTTGGTCCCTCTGCAACACCCTCTATGTCAACTTCTGCTGTCTTGGATTTATGGCTCTCATCTATTCCATCAAGGTGGGAAACGTACCTTACAAACGTACACACACTCCTCATTTTCTATATATACATTTGTTAAGATGGGGAAAAGAAGGTAACCCAGTGGTTAAAATCTGCTTTGTGTGTCTGTGTGTGTGTGTGTATATGTGTGTGTGTGTGTGTGTGTGTGTGTGTGTGTGTGAGTTGTAAGCTGAACACTGGGGAGGAGCTGTGTGTTATAGCAGCCTTCTCATACCCCAGGTGTCCTGCTAACTGAGTGGGTTTGCTGTTGGTACTGGTCTGATTTAAATACAGTGGTGGACACATTCAGACCAAGCTGTCTGGGTTATATCCTGGGTTGTGTATAGGGCAAAATGATGGGAAACTGTTACTGCTCCACAGGAATGCGAGTTTGGAGAGGGAGACTGAGGTGGAGGGAGAAAGAGAGAGAAAGAGAGACAGAGAGATAGAGTCCGGTTAAGAAAGCACTAGAAGAGCACACTCCCTCAGTGATGCTGAAATTAGAGGCACTCATGTTTATAAATGGAGTGGTGTAATTAGTAGGTACCTAATGGTACAGCCAGTCCTCAGGATTACAGGCAGCTTTGGAGATATTTTACTCTCTTCGTCTCTTCCCTCTCTGCCCCCACCCCACCCCACTCCCCAAATACACAAACACACACACACACACACACACACACACACACACACACACACACATACGCATTCACACATACCCATTTGGATTACAATACAGAAAAGTGTACACTTCCTACAGAGTTGGACCCATATGCTGTGATAGTAAGGCCAAATATTTAGCAAAGGGCAAACCACCGATTTTGGCTACATCACGTGAAAGCTGTTAAGCAGATAAATCAGAGCATGAATCACATGTTTTCTGTGTGTGTGCGTGTGCGTGTGTGTGTGTGCGTGTGCGTGTGTGTGTGTGTGTGTGTGTGCGCGTGTTTGTGCACGTGTACGAATACATGCGTGTGCGTGGCACCAGGCGCGAGACCAGAAGACGCTGGGAGACATGCGAGCTGCTCAGGAGTGCTCAGATAAGGCCAAGTGGTACAACATCCTGGCATCGGGCTGGAACCTGCTGATCCCCTTGCTAGTGCTCGGCATGCTGGTCCTGTTGCTCGTGCACCTGGGCAGCTCCCAAGGGACCTTCGACTTCTTCGGGGAAGACGGCTTCCAGAGCTTCATGAATCTGTTTGGCAGGTAGACGGACAAGACGGCAAACGAATCGACCGGCAGAAAGCCACTGGCTCCAGCCATCAACCATGGACTCATCATTCTCTGTGCCTCGCAAAAAGAGGGTCTTATCGGCCCTCTTTTAGTGTTATTGTGTTATTGTATTATTGTTATTCATTTTATATTCAGAGTCTTGTCTGCTATATGAGAACTTTTCAGAACAGTTTTTTTTTTCAGTTTAACTCTTTACTTGAAGCAAATGTGACTTAAGTAGAATAAAGTATTTAATGTCTTCAATGATTCTTTCAAATCACTGTGTTGAGGCTCATGGACTGCAGTGTACACCTGACTGGGTGATGGGCACTTGTGAAGAAGAACTTTTCCATGTGTGCGCACGGGTGTGTGTGAGAGAGAGAGATAGAGAGAGAGACCACACAGCATGCCCTATTTAAGGAGACCTCCAGGGGAGAGCATTGGACCGAGAATGATGCAGGTTCTAATATCACCCTTCATTAGGCAAATAGCCAAATGGAAGCCCAGTCACAAGGGAAAAGCTTACGGTTCAGAGCAGGCTGAGTGAGAATGAGTTAGGATGAATTGGGATGAATGAGGATGAGTTAGGATGAGTGAGGATGAGTTGGGATGAGTTTGGCAGAGTCAGGCTGAGTTTGCTCTCTCAGATGTCCTAACACCATGCAGATCACGACATGCTGTCTCGTTGGTTTCCTGGCATAGGGAGAGCAGAACAGTGCTCTCTGTAGCCGGGTCTGTTCTGGAATCCTGGGCCTGTGTGTATGCTGTGTGTGTGTGCTGTGTGTGTGTGGTGTGTGTGTGTGTGTGTGTGTGTGTGTGTGTGTGTGTGTGTTCTGTGTGTGTGCGTGCGTGTGTGTGTGTGTGTGTGTGAGTGTGTGTGTGTTCTGTGTGTGTGCGTGCGTGTGAATGTGTGTGTGTTCTCTGTGTGTGTGTGTGAGTGTGTGTGTGTGTGTGTGAGTGTGTGTGTGTTCTGTGTGTGTGCGTGCGTGTGTGTGTGTGTGTGTGTGAGTGTGTGTGTGTTCTGTGTGTGTGCGTGCGTGTGAATGTGTGTGTGTTCTCTGTGTGTGTGTGTTCTGTGTGTGTGTGTGTGTGAGTGTGTGTGTGTTCTGTGTGTGTGCGTGCGTGTGTGTGCTGTGTGCTGAGCCGCCCTGCTGCCTTTAGCTGCTCACCACTCCTGCCCAGATTGGTATTTCTAGGATCTAAATGACAGACCTGTCTGCCATGGCCAGAGTCCTGCGCTATTTCTGCTCATAGAGTGGAGACAGATGTGGAAGAACTCGATTAAAGAGTGGAGCATACACACACACACACACACACGTACACATACACTTTGAACTCTCTCGCGAACACGCTCTTTCACTATCTCTCATCCCTTTGTCCTGAGTCTCTGTGGTTATAGTAGTTATCTAATACAATTTCATATGTGTCACATGGACCTTCATCTGTCTTAGGCCTGGCTGTGCATGTGTTCCTACTGTATTCCTAGTCATGTTCCTATTTCTAAGTAGATGTTTCCATATTTGGCCAAAGGTGACGGACTTTAAATATTAGCCAAACATTAACAAAACAGTCTTCAAACTGTCTTCCCCTCCTGAATGCACACATATGTCTAACATCTGTCACATACAGACAGTTCTATATAGACAGCTCTTCACTATCATGAGCCTTATCAGGTAAGCCAGTCTAACTCTGTTAAATATTTTGTCACGCATTAGGTAAAAAATATATTTAAAAAAATTTCTTTACTATTTTATCAAAAGCATCTCTGTAATCTTCAAACAAATTTATTTGCTTTGTCATACACTTTATGAATCAATCTAATTTCATTGAATCAATCTAATTTCAATTATTAAATTAATCAATATTAAATAGACCTAAGGCCTTCGAAGTCATAATACATTAATTATTTATTATCCAAGAAGCCTTCTATTACAAATCTGTTTTTTTTTTTACATCAGTGTAGTATATTTCCTCAAAAGAAGAAACATGAAATAAGGAATCTGCTCTTCTCTATCAATAATGATTCTCTCTTTCAAAAGTGATTCTTTTTCAATAATGGAACAAACACTTTATGATTCCAACACCATGCAGGATGCAAACATCTTATAGTGCTTTTGCTGGTGAGAAATGTGTCCATGCAGACTACTACAGCATATGTACGTCACTGGGCTCTTTAAAGTACGCTGCCTCATTAAGAATGACAGGCCTTGTTCACACTAATCTATGACTGTCAATGCACCATGTCATATTTGGGCATCGTTGCGTATTTTCTTTCTCTGCTGTGGTGGTGTTGGAGTGTTCTTGGGTGGATCACACACATGTTCACAAGCTCAAATGAGCAGTTACAGAAGATGTCTATATAGAGGGTGGCCGTGTGCTGCTGGAGCTTAAGGTATAATCTTCTCCTTGAACTACTGGGAGGGTTTGTACCAGTAATGATAATAAGTAGTATTATGGACGTAATTTGGGGGGTGGACGGTGGGACAGGACTTTTTTCAAAAGTCGGTTTTGGTTCCCCCCAGTTTTTACAGTTAAAACCAAATATTTAAATAATTTTGGTTTTTAACGTTTTTAACCCCCCCCACCCCCCCCCCCCCCCCCCCCCCCCCCCCCCCCCCCGTCAACGATCTGGAACACACCAGCACCCCCATTTGTGTCCCCCCCACCTATGAAATCAAAATTACGTCCATAAGTAGTATAGTTCAAGCTCTTTGGGTGTTCATCCAGTTAAAAGTTCCTGTGATACCTTAGCAAATGTGTGGTACATCTGATACAACTATGTGTCTGATACAGCTATGCGTCTGTGCTCTGGGTTTGAAATACTGGGTACAGTTGATGAGACTGAGGGTTTGTTATGTGTTGCATATTAAGCATTTCTAGTAATGTATAAATACACTAACCATATGTTTCATAATCCATTATTTTAAACCCAATTTTACATTTCTATGAAATATCTATTTCATTTCTTCAATGTTTTGGTGCATGGATGTCAATTTTATACTGATATTTATGCTCACAAAGATGTTTAGAAATATAATATAACATAAAAAATTATAGAAACATATATAAAATTATAAATGTATATGCTAAATATAGTTTTACAGTCCATGGTTAGTTCATGGTTCATGAAAGGGAGTTTCTGCTTTGAAGTTTTTGTAATCTTTCTCTGGGAATTCACAAGAATATATTTTTGGAAGAATTTTCCCTAACATGTTCTTCATAACATTGATATATAGTAAAATAATAATAATAATAATAATAATAATCTTAATTTGTATAGCACCTTTCATACATACATGCAACTCAAAGTGCTTTACAGTATAAATAAAATAAACATTAAAAGGAGATAAGACAAAAAGAAAATGTTAAAAGAAATTAAAGATAAAAATATTAAAATAACATAAGTAAAAAAAGTAAAGTAAATAAGATAAAACTATTAAGATAATTGGATTTAGAAAATTATAGACAACATAATGTAATAAAGTAAATAAGATTGAGAATTTCTTAACTAAAAGCAGATCTAAACAGGAATGTTTTGAGACTGTTCTTAAAACTATGCAGGGATGAAATGCCTCTGAGCTCTTCAGGAAGAGAATTCCAGAGCTTTGGGCCATAGTGGCTAAAAGCACCCTCGCCAATCTTTAATCGGCTTTTAGGAATCACCAGTAGATTACTGTTTGAAGACCTGAGAGACCTGACTGGAACATATCTAACCATAATTTCACTGAGGTAAAGAGGGGCAAGACCATGAAGACATTTAAAAACCATCACTAGAACCTTAAAATCTATTCTAAAGCTGACAGGTAACCAGTACAGTGAGTGGAGTGCTGGTGTAATATGATCTCTCTTTCTCCTGCGGGTCAGAACCCTTGCAGCCGCGTTCTGAACTCGCTGTAGGTGCGAAATAGAGCTCTTTGGAAGAGCAGTTAGAACAGCATTACAATAATCTAGCCTTGATGTGATAAATCAGTAGCGAACCGTGACCTTTAAACCTGGGCCCGCTACCCCCCCCCCCCCCTCCCCCCCGAAATTTTTTTTTTCCTTTCTTAATAAACTAAATAAAGAAAAACTGAGACGACAGTACAGCTTTAAAAACGCAATAAACAATAATATCTGTACTAGATAACATCTTAAGCAAAATAAGTTTCCAAACAAAATAAGGTTCACAGCTCCGTGGTTCTCGGAAGCGGAATATGTAAACAACGCGCACGAGGACGTCAAAGGGATGAATCGAAACTAGCTAGCGATGGTGCTAACGACAGCTAGCGTCGCCACAGCGGGCGGAAATTATCATACAGTTAAGCCCGCCCACTAAGAGAGAAGATATGATTGGTCAATTTTGCTGTCATTTGAAACTGGTATTGCGCTGAATTATAACTGCCAGGCCCTCTGTAAACGAACAGCGGGCATCACAGTCCTGATAGGGGGAGACACAGGCTCACAGGCTTCCACTCAACCCCTCACCTTCCAACACAGATTGAATAGACACGGGTGAATATTTTATTTGCTTATATTTTTGTAATTGTTTAGATGTCGACTGTAAGTAGATAAAATAAAATTGGATAATTATATATATAATGCTTTAAGAATATTTTAGGCCCTCTGAGAGGGCGTAGAGGGCCCTGACGGTTCCCCACTGTGATAAATGCATGAACAAGTTTTTCACTGTCAGCAGGAGAGAGCATATCTCGTACCTTAGCGATGTTTCGAAGGTGAAAGTAAGCTGTCTTGCATGTAGTCATGATGTGTGATTTGAAGTTGAGCTCATTATCAAAGGTGACGCCCAGGTTCTTAACACATTGTCTGGCATTCAGATTCATTTGATTTAAATAAGTCTGGACATCATTCCTTTGTGAATCACTGCCAAGAACAAGAACCTCTGTCTTCTGTTTATTTAACTGTAGAAAATTGTCAGACATCCATGTCTGTATATCATCTATGCAGTCAAACAGTGAGCAAATTGATTTTAGGGCTTTAGGTTCTAGAAAGATATACAGTTGAGTGTCATCTGCATATTGATGATAACTAATACCATGTTTATTAATGATGTGTGGTAACGGAAGCATATATAGGTTGAATAGTAACGGCCCAAGAATTGATCCTTGGGGGACGCCACAAGTTATTTTTTGACGTGTGGAGGAAGAGGTACCTAAAAAGGATGTAAGAACTAAAATGTGAGATATTTCTTCCTGTAAAATCACCAGAACTCATTTTGTAGTAGTTACTTACTAACTACTTTTGGTCTTTCGGTCTTATGCCTTCTACGTCAGCCAGCAATATCTAACTATCTATCATTTTTATACTTTACTAAAGACCAGAGACAAGAGAACTACAGTTGTGATCAAATTTATTCAACCCCCAATGCTGCGAAGGGTTTTATGGAATTCAGTGCACATTTGTAATTGTGTTCATAATGAAATCTTACAAGGACTTGTTAAAGAACTAAATGCAACTAAGATAGCATCAATTTTTTTTGTCATAAAGTATTAAATGGCCTTTTTGTGATTTCTTCATTGACACAATTATTCAACCCCTTTACGACTACCACTCCTAAGAACAGAGGTTCATTCCAGTGTTTTCCATCAGGTATTGAAAACATCTGTGGATGTCAACGAGCAGCAATCAAGCATGATAAGCACCAATTAGGCAGATTTAAAAGGACTGTGATACTCAGCTCCTTCTAGACATCTACTGGTGTGTTTCCAAGCATGGTGAAGGCAAGAGAATGGTCCCAGAAGACAAGAGAAGAGGTTATTGCTCTTCACAAGAATGGCAATGGATATAAAAAGATTGCGAAGTTGTTAAATATTCCAAGAGACACTATCGGAAGTATCATTCGCAAGTTCAAGTTAAAGGGCACAGTGGAAACGTTACCTGGTCGTGGCAGAAAGAAGATCCTGACCGCGACTGCTGTGCGCTACCTGAAGCGTAATGTGGAGAAAAATCCCCGCGTGACTGCTAAGGAACTGAAAAAAGACCTGTCAGATGTGGGCACTGAAGTTTCAGCTCAGACAATAAGGCGCGCACTGCATAACGAAGACCTCCATGCCAGAACGCCCAGACGCACCCCCTTGCTGACTCCAAAGAACAAGAAAAGTCGACTGCAGTATGCCAAAAGTCATGTGGACAAGCCACAAAGGTTTTGGAACAGTGTACTGTGGTCAGATGAAACTAAATTAGAGCTGTTTGGGACAATGGACCAGCGCTATGTTTGGAGAAGGAAGAACCAGGCTTATGAACAAAAGAACACCTTGCCTACTGTGAAGCATGGCGGGGGGTCAATTATGCTTTGGGGCTGTTTTGCTTCTAATGGTACAGGAAAGCTTCAACGTGTGCAGGGTACCATGAATTCCCTTCAGTACCAGGAGATCTTGGAGGAAAATGTGATGGAGTCAGTCACAAACCTGCGGCTTGGGAGACGTTGGACCTTCCAACAGGACAATGATCCGAAGCACACATCCAAGTCCACTTGAGCATGGTCGAACATGAAAGGCTGGAACATTCTAGAGTGGCCATCGCAATCACCAGACTTAAATCCAATTGAGAACCTCTGGTGGGACCTAAAGAAGGCAGTTGCAGTGCGCAAGCCTAAGAATGTGACTGAACTGGAGGCTTTTGCCCATGAAGAATGGGCTAAGATACCCATAGGTCGCTGCAAGACACTTGTGTCAAGCTATGCTTCACGCTTGAAAGCTGTCATAACTGGAAAAGGATGTTGTACTAAGTACTAAAAAATAATGTCACTAGGGGGTTGAATAAAACTGATAATGATGTGAGCACAGTAAAGACATTTGTGGTTATTCCATCATAAATATTATGTTATGTTTGTCTAATTTATAAGTGCCTCTTTGATATAATTGTAAATAAGATGACTGAAATGATCAAAATCAATGTCAAACTGGCCAAAACACTTTATTTCAGTGGGGGGTTGAATAAATTTGATCACAACTGTAAATTTCCATTTGTGAATGATTATATTGTGATCTATCTACTGTTACAGTTTACACACATTGCATCAAAGGGTTAACATGAACAACACATGAAGTAACACATTAACAATAATTAACTAACATTAAGTAAACATGTAACAGTTGTGGCTCCTGTTTAGGCTCTTTGTTGCTTGCACTTTTTTTGGTGCGACCTTAGAGAAATATGTTACATTGTACTGATTTACCTACATAAGTAATGGGTAACTTGGAAATATTCAGAATCTATCAGCATAGGAACTGAAGTGTGTCCATACTGATTTTAGCTCTTTAGTCCCTTTTGCTCCAAACTAAAACACTAAAGCTTTAAAAACATGCGAGCAACATAGAGCCTAAACAGGAGCCGCAACTGTTACATGTTTACTTAACGTTAGTTAATTATTTTTAATGTGTTACTTCATGTGTTGTTCATGTTAACGAATGCATTACTTCACGTTATAGTAAGTAAACACAATGTAAGGTGTTACAGACATATCTTGAAAATGGTATGAAAATGGTGAAATGGCTACATTCCCTTTGCACTCTCAATCCCTCTCTCTGCATGTGTGTGTGTGTGTGTGTGTGTGTGTGTGTGTGTGTGTGTGTGTGTGTGTGTGTGTGTGTGTGCGTGCGTGCGTGCGTGCGTGTGTGTGTGTGTGTGTGCATGAGAAAGAGTCAGAGAGAGGAAGAGAGATAGTGTTCATATGTAAATGTGTGTGTGTGTCTGTCTCTGAGGCTCATTACAGCTGCAACTTTGGCTGTAGTATAATCCTCTATCAGTGCCCTTTTGCTGTTTAGGGGAATTCTGTTTTCCTTTTCCTCTCCCTCTGTTTGTGCAGGGAATGGCCTATACAAACGCTTCTCCACGAGTGCTCCCAACTCAAGCAAAAGAGGTGACTGCTGCACAATTTCAGATTTGCTGGGTTGCACGAGTACTACCATAACTGCTACTGGTGTCTCTGCATTTACTGTTTACTGGTTCTGTAGTACGTGCTTAGATCACACTGGGCACCAACCCCTTAAGTGTGGCAGCACCTGCTGGGGATGGAGACAGCTTTGTGCTGGATATGGCAACCTCTGCTGTAGCATTTGGAAAGGTATAGCTACACACACGCACACATGCAAACATACACACACATGCGAATGCACACACTCATATATGCACACCGGCACACGTACATAAACACACACACAGAAAATATGACATCAGACCTCTAGCTGCTCACAAAGTTCTTTTCACCAAAAAATCTGAATCTGAAAGGTTGAATTGGGATTGTGTACCGTTTTCTCTCTTCTGTCTGTTTCTTTCTTTCTTTCCTTCCTACTGTCCTTTATGTGTTTGGAGGTCGAAATCCATGAGCGTAATGCCATCTCCATCCCCGAGGGCTGGGGGTGTGATGCAGGAGGCCGGGTCAGTACCGACCCCAGGGCGGTGATGTGCGGAGGAGGTCTGGTACCCTTGGGCGGCAGTGAGACCACAGGTCAGGCTTCTGTTCGTCTCAAACACTTCCTACTCTGGGAGGTCCTGTGGACCCCAGTTACACATCAACCTCCCGCTGCAACTAGGTGCTCATGACCTCTGTCATTACGTTTAAGAATATGGTCAGATCAGACAATCACAAGTGTGTGCTGTGAGAAAAGACCTGAGCAAAGACCATGTTGGTCTGGGGTATGACATTTCTAACACTGTGGAGATCCTGGCATGACATGCATAGGATGTTCTTCATGATGTCTTCAGAAATATGAGTTCAGCATGGACATTATTAAAGCAAGAATATTTTGGTTAAGACCTTTAGGCCTTCACTGATAGGCCCATTGCACTATTTAATAACAAGTTGAATGTTAGCCCACCCAACTTGGTGCCAATCATATGCGATTACTGTGTTTGTGTGTGTGCGCCATGGGTGTATGACCTATGTGTGTGTGTTTGCTAGGGGGTCATAAGGGCTATGGCCTATCCCTGATGGTGGAGGTGTTCTGTGGCATGCTTGCTGGCGCCCAGTATAGCAAATATATATGCGCCTGGAAACTGACCGACCACAAGGCTGACCTGGTACTTATATATACACACACACACACACACACACACACACACACACACACACACACACACCCACACACACACACACACACACACACATTGCACATTTAGCCGACATTAGAGTTTTTGGATTAAACGGTCCTATGTGCAAACAAGTGTACTAACACTGCCATCTTGTGGCTGATATGCAACATTAACTTTTTGCTCTCCAGGGTCAGTGCTTTGTGGCAGTAAACCCGGGGAACTTTGCTTCAGGATTCAATGACAGAATGTCAGATCTCCTGTCCTTACACAGGAACCTGGAAGCAGTGAGTGTTTCTATCCTTGCAGCAGTGACTACAGAGCTCCAATTAGGCCTTTGTCAGAAGTTCTCACATTTTGACGTCACCTGTAAAATGTACTGCATGTGAATACAGAACAGTTGTGGCATTGTTTCCTGTGTGGGGGTGTGAAGTGTTCCCTCTCCCTGTGTTGCTACAGGCAGACCCTGGGATACCTGTAATGGTTGCAGGAGACCCAGAGAGGAAGCACATGCAGACCTGCCAAGAGCTGGGGGGCATTCCTTACTACCTGAGTGTAGTCAAACACGTGGTACATTCCTTACTACCTGAGTGTAGTCAAACACGTGGTACATTCCTTACTACCTGAGTGTAGTCAAACACGTGGTACATTCCTTACTACCTGAGTGTAGTCAAACACGTGGTACATTCCTTACTACCTGAGTGTAGTCAAACACGTGGTACATTCCTTACTACCTGAGTGTAGTCAAACACGTGGTACATTCCTTACTACCTGAGTGTAGTCAAACACGTGGTACATTCCTTACTACCTGAGTGTAGTCAAACACGTGGTACATTCCTTACTACCTGAGTGTAGTCAAACACGTGGTACATTCCTTACTACCTGAGTGTAGTCAAACACGTGGTACATTCCTTACTACCTGAGTGTAGTCAAACACGTGGTACATTCCTTACTACCTGAGTGTAGTCAAACACGTGGTACATTCCTTATTACCTGAGTGTAGTCAAACACGTGGTACATTCCTTACTACCTGAATGTAGTCAAACACGCGGTACATTCCTTACTACCTGAGTTTAGTCAAACATATTACATGTACAATAATGTATATAAGCCTACATACTCATATAAACACACATATACTCTTGAACACACATTCATGCACTCCATACATCCACGCACACATACATTCACCCACACACACACTCATACGAACTCAGTTATTCAATTATTATCAATTATTTAATATTTATTCTGACACTTGTCTAAGTTCTCACTCTCTCTGTACTTTTCTCGCAGAATGAGTTTGCCCACACACTTGGAGTGAGACCCCTGCTGCCCACCCACCGACTTATTCAGTAAGACCGCAGATGTCTGCCACCACCAGCCTTCATCTGGCGCCCCCCTGTGGAGAAGCAGGTGATGCTTCCCAGCACCCACGACGGCTCCTCTGGGCTTGAAGACCAGCAGAATGCACAGAACAGACACAGACACAGCCTTCCCAACTCTGCTTGTTTGAGACGGCTTGGTTTTGTACACTGTATCATTTATCACAAATCGTCTATTGAAAAAATAATGAGATTCTTTCCAAAAACAAAAAATATAAGATACATTTAATAAATTAATAAAATAAAATAATAATTAGAGTAAATGTTAAACGTACAATTATTCATACAATATTTCTTTTCACTATGATGTAAAAATATATTAATAACTACGTTATCTTAGTAACAATTGTTTTGGAATAAATTTTGATTATAATTAGGCGCTTGCGTTTATTATTTATTTTTTTACCAAAAGGTGGCGCCAAACCTACACCTAAGCAATCTATTCCTTATTTCCCACAGTTAAGATTTACAGTTCTGAAGTCATGGACGTAATTTTGATTTCAAAAGTGGGGGGGACATGGATTCGTCGCTATTTAAATATTTGGTTTTAACCGTAAAAACTGTGGGGGACCAAAACCGGCTTTTGAAAAAGTGGGGGGGACATGTCCCCCCCGTCCCCCCCAAAAATTACGTCCGTGTCTGAAGTACAAGACCAAAAACACCAAATTTAGCACTGGTCTCTTACACAGTGTTGCTTTCATTGGTAAGCTAGAGTCCCTGTTTCTCTTTGAAACGACTCATGTTTCTCCACTCTCACTGCGCCTGCTGAGTTGTGCATGATATACATGAATCACTTCAGACCATCAGAACAGGTGCGCAGGAGATTCACCAACAAAACTCACAGAAAATCACACACAGAAAATTCAAAATCAATACTGCCTACTAAAATCAATCCTACTAAAAGAAGGAAGCATGGAAATCCAGAGTTAGAAGACAGTTGCAGGCATGTGTGTAGATGTGAGCTTATGGATGAACACAGGAGTGTAAGGGGTGGAGAGGTGTGAGCTTAAATACAAGTGGAACGTCAGGGCCTCCCAGAGAGGTGCTCTTAATCACCCCCCCACATCACCTCACACCATTACTGACTCACACCTCAGAGCAGGGCCCATCACATACTACTGCAGCTGACACCTCAGCCCAATAGCACTTCCTCACAGGCCCTGACTGCCACCCACCAAAGCCACGTAACCCTATATCTGACCCTAATCAGTGTCTGTGCCTCTACCCACACAGGAAACACTATTAATACAATAACTGCTAAACTGTCACACACACAGTGTCTCCATGACTGGACTGTAGTCATTAGCATAAACATCATCGGGTTTTGCAGACTTAGAAAGATAACGTCAAATTCCTTCGTCCTATACAGTGTGTGTGTGTGTGTGTGTGTGTGTGTGTGTGTGTGTGTGTGTGTGTGTGTGTGTGTGTGTGTGTGTGTGCGTGTGTGCAGGATGTATCGAGATTGTGAAAGGAGGGAAGACTATGAGTCCCCATTGAGCTTTGGGGTGATAAAGTCCTCACGCACCACCACTTCACGCCAGCAGACACCCACTACCGTATCTCACACCCTCTGTATGTGCAGCCGGCGCTGCACAGCTGAGCTCGTTAAGAGTGAGGCCAACCAAAACCCGCCCACGAGGTCACACAGTAGCCACTCACAGGAGTCACACAGGGGCCACTTCAGTGGCATTAGAAACACTTCAGGTCCGAGACATTAAATACACACAATATAATTTGGTGTAACTTTGCATTAATTGCATTAAATTTGTAGTAAAATAAGTGATGTGTGATTGATAAACAGTATAGCCCAGTGGTTCAGTGACACTAAACAAGGGCCGTCATAACTTCTGGCACACATTACAGCTAGAACTGACCTTATACATCCATCAGCAGTGTTTGGTTCGTTTCTGCAGTGTTTGTGGCATTTTATTAATTTGCTGGTGAACAGTGATTTTGACTGTCATTTCCATTCTAAATGATGAAGTTTACTTCATGGGCTGTGCTGCCCATATTTCTCTCTGTCCTCTCACCTCAGCGTCAGCTCTCATACAGGCACCGTATCCTCCTCATGAATATTAATGACTTTGCGTCGTCCTCTCGACTGCTCGTAATGTCCTCATCAATGAATATTCAAGAGCAACACCTCCGAGGAAGGGCAGAATGAAGAGGCTGGAGGAGAGTGGGGTGTGTGAGGAAGACGGCCAGACGGAGACAGAGTGAGGGGGTTTGCCTTGAGAGAATGTGTGTGTGTGATGTGGACAGGCAGCCACTTTTAAAATCCTCAGCTGTTTTGACTGATCGTTATTTTTAGATTGTTTGCATGGAATAAACTGGAACTGTGACAGACAGGTGTGTCTGACCTCTAGATGACTGTAAATATGTCAGGGAGGGTTGCTACTGACCTCTGGTGCCAAGATCCCCCTGCTGAGAGGCTCCCGCTGAGAGCCTGTGACTGTCAAGCAGGCTCTGAAAGCCTAAGAATGCCACACTGATGAGGAAACACTCTCTGCTGGTTTTTGCGACCCTGGTGGGATTTAGTGGCATGTCAGAATTGTTCATCTATATAGGTATATAGGGGTGTATAGCCCAATGTTACATCAAATGTAGTAATACAGTACTATAAAAGATTCATATAATGAATATTGCAGAGATATTTTTCTTTACCATATTCCAGTCTACATTGGTTATAACAACACACAGTAATTATACCTGAATAGCTGATTATACCTGAATAACTGGGGTATGGTTTGAATAAAAGAAACAACGTGTTTCAGCACATAGCCATTTTCACCTTGCTATTGTTATAATCACCAGGCCAGTTAATAGCATCAACTGCAAAACCACACCCAATTATAATGAAAACGGATCAAGCACAATCAAGAAACAATACTGATACACACTTTACAAATTAAATGTAGTTTAAAATTCTTTAAATGAAAGAAAACAAATAAAAAACGAATCAAATTTGAAATTATATGTGTTGTGTGTTAAATTAAATAAATGTTGTTTGTGCTTGTACTGTCTTTCAATAATAGACCTTTTATATTTAAACCTTAACCTTTATTTCATCACTCAATAATCAGAAAGTAAATTATAATTGTCACGGTACGGCGGGCCCCTTTCTGGTCGTCTCCGTCCACAGCGGCAGTTGTCTTGTTGTTGTGTTGTGTTCGTCCCTCAGGTGGGCAGGGTCTATGATCCATCTCACTTGAGGGTCGTTTGTTTTTCTATATATGTCTTGACTTTGTACCAGTTGACTGCTGGTCATTATATACTTCATTCGGATCGTGTCATGGGTTTTTGCGCACTTTTCTTCACTAGACCCTCCATTTTCCCTGACACTTGGCGTGATCGCTTCCATTTTATTTCGCACTCCCTGCCCGTCACAATAATATTATAACTTTAATCATAATGAGGTTCTAAACATGTTAAATCCAGTTCCAAAACAAAAGAATAATAACTATGTCAGAAAAAACACAAAAATCAAAGCAAATGCTCAGACATTTAAAAACAGGAACGTAGGAACCAGCAGCAACAAATTAGTAATTAATTAATGATAATTAACATTTTTAATTTGTTTAAATATTATCTATTCTTTTCCTACCATACTTTAGCATATTCTGTTATCTTGGGTGTGGTCTTGCTCACGTGTTCTTTTCCATCTGTCATATATCTGAGGGACAAAGAACTTCCCTATAGAACGTAAAGGAAACGGAAAAGGAAATTGAAATGTGATGATATGAAGTAGCAATTAAATGGAGTGAATAGACGGTTGTGTCAGTGTGTCAGCTGGTAGCCAGTAGCCTGGTGGCAGCCCCATTCCCACCCTTCCTGCCCCATTCCCACCCTCCCTGCCCCTCTCCCACCCTTCCTGCCCCATTCCCACCCTCCCTGCCCCTCTCCCACCCTTCCTGCCCCTCTCCCACCCTCCCTGATCTCTGTGGTTCGCCAGCTGGTGCTCAGGGTGATACGGCTGTGTGGTGGGTGAGAACGTTTATGAACACCAAGATTTAGGAAGCCTTCACATCTGCTGCAAGAACACACACACACACGCACACACATTTTACTCTGTCAGCTGAGAGTTCACACAAGCATTTGGCACTGCTCCTTCAAAACACTGACATCACGCTGCAGACAAGGCAACTGTCCTCTACAACCTCTTACCACTGCCACCCCCCACCCCCAGCCCTGCCCCCCCACACACAAACACACTCTGAGTGATGCATTTATAAATGTATGCTAGTTTTGCAGCCATGGCACCACACCAAGCACAGATTCAATAAAAATGTATTATCATCACTATTCATCATCACTATGTATGGTTGTTGTGGTTTTTTTTTTGGCTCTTTGTATAATCTTATTTAGTTTGTGCCTGGGTCATAACAGCAGGACACAGGCTGCTGATCATTAACCAGTCTATTTATGCTGATGAAGGTGGATTATCCCTGCTGACCAAGCGATCAAACCAGCATGTTAAAGTTGAATGTTGAATGTGATCAGGTACATATGTGTGTGGGCTTTCTCCATCTGTATGCTAGGTCAGCGTTTCATTCCATCTGCCACACTGGAGAGGTCAGAGGTCATGCATCTATAAGTGTCTCTTATTGATTGAGCACTGAAGCATTAAATTCTTTATTGTCAGTGAAACTTAATTAACAGTTTGACGCTATAACTACTCCAGAATCTTTTGCCTCTAATGATGGGACTGCCGTGTGGGAGGGTCATGTTGAAGAGTTCACATGTAGAAATGGAGTCATTAGCTGGTAGCTGAGCATGTTCCCATAGCTAGAGTGACTCACGATAAACTTCAGTCATAAATTCCTATTCTTCAGCATTGCAAAGTATGGTCCATCGTATCCTGAACTGGGCGAGAGTGTGAGATGTTCTCAGTATGGTTTTATCAAAGTCCAGTGGTTCTGTTGAGATTTATGCTCACCGTGTGAATACATACAGTAGCCTAGGCTGTGGAAATATCCAGGAGATGCCCAGCTCTTCTACAAACGACAAAAAGTTATTATTATTATTATTCTTTTTGAGGTATCTGAGGATGGAAATACTAATGATGTGGTGTGAGGGAAAGAGAGAAAGACAGAGAGAAATAATTCTTTGAGCAACATGTTTGAGCCATATTCTATCTTTGGTCTACCAGATAATGTGGTGGGGTTACTGTACTGCCTGAAGGTAAACTGAGGCTACATTAATGACTACATTAACTATCTCAGTGCTGGATATATACAGAGCCCTGTAGAATTGTTTGTGGACAATTGTTTGTGAGCCAAAAAAGCTCACTTGTTTGATCTCACATGGAAAATATGAGAAAAATTTCATATTTTAAGTGAAGTTTAAGTGACTCCACCACCACTCTCACCCTCTCATCCTCAAACAACCACATCACAAACCTTTTAGTACTTGTTGCACCCTCTCTGTTATTCAGTCTCTGAATCTTCTCTTACAGTTCCTGAGTCTTATAGTCACTGAAACATATACAGTCACTGAATGTTCTCTTGGAATGTCTCATAAACATCTCACATATAAAAAGATCTGACCCGTTTCCTTGGTCATTTATGTCCTCTTCTCCTCTCCCCACAGGTTTTCAGTGGAGTTTAGGTCAGAGGTCTGGGATTGTCACTAAAAAAACCTTGTTCTGTAGTCACTTAACTGTTTCTCTGTAGATATGGAGAAAAATGTTGCATTAATGCTTTGCTGGCAAACCATACCTAGGCCTTAGCTGTCTGTCTGGGACAGATACTATTTGATTAATCATAATAGTCATGACACCTCAGATAAAGTATTTATTTTTAAGAAGTTTTTTTTTCTTGGAATAATGTTTGACTCACGGGCAAAATGTTTCATGTGTTTTCGGTGCAAGATCAAACAGATAATAAACAAAGACATGTTTGCTCTTCTTTGGCTGCCTTAGGCGCCAGTGAATCTGGAAGAAATCGTACGTGCTACTTATGCCTGAGTAAATATTAACTAACGAGGCTGTAAAAATGTCCAGTTAGGGTGCTGTATTAGTGAACTCCCGCAGCATGGTCGCACCTGGGAGCTAGTGGTGTTTGGCCTACAATACAGGCATTAACATTCTCTAGATCGTGCTGTACCACCTAGGTTTGTATTACTATATTCACTTTTCAGCCCAATTATTTATCTGCCGTTTATTGTTTATTTGTGTAGGATTGTACTTGTGTTCCCATGGGCCTTCAGTCCACACCCTCTTCCTTGTCTTACCTCCTAAAAACAGGTTTTTATTAATCAGTTGATGGTGGTTTAGGCATCTGTGAGTGACTCCAAAAAAGGGTGAGAGGCAATAATTCTGTTCTCATAACTCACAATCCTGAGTCATTCAGAAAGTCTGGTTTGTGGTTACAACAGTTAGACAACAACTCAAGACACACATCACTTATACAGGGCAACACCACGCACCCACATACTCATACTCTGACTACAATAATGTACACACAAGATCATTTGCTCTGGGCTTTTCTCTACTGAGCAGATGTTTAAATGTACAGTTGTTGAAAATGGTGATTCCGAAAACCTCACACTCTTCTACATCACATAAACATATCCCTTAGTCAATCTTTCATGACACAATATTACACATTTGCATGTACAGAGGATGTCCATCACTGATGGGCCTTTTTTAGCACAGATCCAGCACACCATTTATACTGGAGTTCAGATATTTAGTGGGTGATCCTTGTGAGCACTGGTGGGTGATCCTTGTGAGCACTGGCTGATTGATTTGCAGCACCTGATTCAGTGAGTTGAGGATCACTGAGGAGCCTTGAGCAGATTCCAGCACACCTCTCATGCTATCTCATGGGTCTTCTCCCAGCTGCTGTTTACTTTCTCTTACTATTGTCTAGAGGTTTTTTTTTACGCAAGTGTGTGCCTGTGTGTGGTCAACAAGGCGGAGAAAGATCATTTGAAGAGTACGAGGCGCCTCAGTGGGCTTTTCACAATTACCTTGCTGCTCCTCACAGCGAGTGTCAAACTCTAACCACACACACACTTGCACACCCTTCTCTCCAGCTGTCTAGAGAGACAAACCACATCCACACCCCACAGATGGCACTTCTTGTGTGTGTGTGTGTGTGTGTGTGTGTGTGTGTGTGTGTGTGTGTGTGTGTGTGTGTGTGTGTGTTTTGATGCAATCAGATGTCAGTCGTGAAATTTCAAATGCATGCTTCTGCTACTGTTTAAGCAGTATAGTTTAACTTGAGCCAAACCAAGCACATAAAATATCCAGGGCATTTTTTTCCATTTAGTGCTGCCAAACCTTTCTCGCTCCTTTTGTTCACACAACTCAATTGGAGGGGAAGTAGCATCGGTTTCATCGGCCCATTGTGATGATGTCGTGGACACGTGTAAGTGACACTGTCTTGCTGGCCTGGTTTTCATCCGATCTGCTTTGTCTGCGGTGAGCAGGAAGCGTGGAGACAACAGAGGTGTTCTGCGACCCATAGGCCCAGAGCATACCTGGTGTACTGCCGTGTCAACGCACAGCAACGCAGCTGATCCGTGGACGTGCGTTCACTCACACGCCCCCCCCCCCCCCCCCCCCCACACACACACACACACATGGCTGAAGGCCTTCTCTGTGTGCCAGTGGTCAGGGCTTTGTTTGGCTGAGCTCAAGGGGAGACTAGACTTTTGAGTTACCCGCTGCTCTCATCTTACAGACGCCTTTGGAAGGTATCATGTGACCCAGATGACAGCGTAGGGGCACTGCGCTGTGTGTGTGAGAGAGAAGCAGAGAGGCAAACAGAGGGATCATGTCCTTAGAGCCTCTCCTAAAACCAAGCTTTTGTTTCCTCTCCGCAGGTTGGTGGGGGGGGGGGGTGTATGTGTACTAATTCCAGCTTCCTTAATATGTATATAATTAGAGTTGGGTAAAACAGAAAAGTAGCAGAGTCTCTCCTTAAGGTTAATTTCCTTTATTTATTTTGATCAGGGTGTAGTACTTAAAAAGTAATTCAAAAATGAAGCACCTGTCTGAGGCATCTGCCTGTTCCATGAGAGGTTTGAGTGGCAATAGCATCATGGTGGCAATATCATTGCGATACATTAATCACTAAGCAAAATAAGATACCAGTGATGTTGAAATCTATTTTTGCTACTTCTAAAAGTACTCTGACATTTGGGTGCTGCAAAATGTAAGTTAAAACCCATTTCTGCTGCCGTGTTTTTTGCAGACACTGCTAAATTTACTCACACCTACATACAATATTTCATATCCAAAAAGGTCCATCATGGAGAAAGTCAAATATAAAGCATTAACTTTCACAATGAAGTCATAAGGATCCAGTAGCTCAGAATCACATTACATCACCTCATCTGAAATACAGACAACATGCGGCTCTTTGTAGACCGTAGATACCTTTCTCAAACTGGGAAAATGACCTTATGCATTGCATACTCACATAAAATGTGATACCAAGCATACATTCCGATACTTGATTCACAGGAACCAAGGACCTGGATGTGAATAAAGTTCAGTGAACAATACATAGGCTGCTAAACAGCTGACCCCACAGGGCTGGAATATAATACAAACGTGCATTATAATGCCGTTAAGAGGCTTTGGAGAGAATAAATCAAAACAATGACCAGGTCAGTGTATGTAGCCTTTGTACAAACTGAATGTGGCATGCTCTTATATGTTTAAACATTGGATGTTTGGGTGATGTTTTTGAAAGCATTTTTCCATACTTTCAAAATGTGCTTCTCAAGACTATCTGCACTTCCAGGGTGTGTCTTTGACATGCTTTAAGGTTACATGTAGGGACAATAATTCAAGTACACTTGGGAGTCCATCATTTTACAAAATTTATTAATGAAACTTAGTTGAAAACAGTGACAAAATGGCTCAGAAGTAGGATGTGCCCCATTTTAAGGGTGAACGCTACATTGAAAAGCTAGGCTACAATTTTGATAGCAAAAATAAAGAAATCAAACAAAGGCAACTTTGAGTAGAAGTCTACAGTAAAACATAAATAAATTAAGTTAAAATGTCCTTTACAATATATTCATGTATTTACAAAAACACCACAAAACAGTTAGCCCAAAGGTCTAAAGTATTTTCTTGTAAAGCTTTACTTGTTTCACTAATGTATACGATTTGTCCACATCCTCCACTTTACCAAGATCAACTATGGTTGAACAGTTTTACCAACAAATCATGAGAGGAAGTGTTTGATTTAGGATTGCTCTCCACTGCCTGCATGTGAACATAATTCACAAGCACTACTTAAAGTAAAACTACAGTCTTGTGTGATGTAGCTTTAAACCGTTGAAGGTTGATTATAAAAAGTAAAAGGAAACATAACATTGAAAACCACAGCCAGTCATTGAATTAGTGTTCATGCTCAAATCTCAGTGCCAATGAAAGGTTAAAGAGCTAATCAAAGGTTCTGCGCAAGAACAGGAGAAAAATGTTTTCTAACATTCATAGATCATGGGGCACCACTGATTGGTTTTGACACAGGTCATCTTTTTAATGACTAGGGTTTACATGTAGCTACATGGAAGAGCAAAACTAAATAAATCCTGAATTTCACATTTCAAGGCTCAGTTTTAACAAAAAAGAAATATATGATTGCATGGTTGTTCAGCAACTGGACAGTAGAAATTCCTTAACACTACAGTATGGAAACCAGTAGGCCAAAAGACATGGTGTAGCCTACATTGTAGACCAACTTGAAATGTAAATGTAGGTTAGATGTTAATTACAAAGACTATTTTGTTGTCTGTAACTGTAGGCTATTCTGTATTCCGCTACATTTTTTTTCCACATTCTTCAGCAATTTCTCACACTAAGACAAACCTACAGGGTATATTGCAATAGTCCTGAGAACTTAAAAATTATATTTGGTTTGTCGTTGTATGAGCAGGCGATGCTCTGGCGTTCACTGTCCACTGGATGTTCCAGCAAGGACCAAAAACGCCCTGCATCTACCAAATGGCTCCATAAAGACCTGAAAAACAAAAAGGCGGGTCTATGGTCAATTAAAAAAATAGATAAGTCACCAATAATTACAAATAGCCTACTGCTAAAAACATACGTGTTGGTTTTCCTAATCACCGTTACACTAGGGCTGAAAATCTGAGGACTCTCCTGGCGTCAACATTCCTGCAGCCTTTCCCGCCACAGCGGCGCGCGCCCCTCCCCCAGCGCGTAATTACCCCGCTACGAAACCCCGGCCAGAAGAGTCACGCTGAACCCTCACCACACCTAGTCGGTCGCCATAGGCACTATTAAACATTACTCTGTCCAATTAAGCCAAATTTACGTGGCGCCCACAATAATGCAGCACAATACAAGAGTAATTAATTCTGGAGTATTAAAACATACCTTTATCGAATCCGTTTTCTCGGAGTCTGCTCGTCAGCCGAAGGGAAGGTCTTGTGGCAGGCACCTTCACGCTCCTTCAAACAGTCGGCGTTCCTCCGCCGTGCATAGAAATCTGGTTAAAAAAAGATCACACACACCGTTACGTTAAAGCTCACCTACGACGAGTACTTGTTTATCTCACGTTGTTTTCCCTCTATCCTACCTGTAATGCGCGTGGGTGTCGCGGGCTCGGTTCTTCGTCTTGGGATGCGCTTGCAGGTCCGTTTTCCCGAGTTGACGCCGCCTGCGCTGTTCTCTGCGTTTATTTGCCCGGGTAAAAGACGAGGTTCCTCGCAAGACACAGCGTCTCCAGCGGGTCTCTCCGGGCAGAGCCTCTCCAGCCGCGCAGCCCCGCTCCTCACGGACTCTCGGTAGAAGGCTGGCGACGCCTGTGCCGGGGTTTCCTCCCACTCGTAATCCCCGTGCAGCGGAGCGCCAGCGTCGAAGTTAAAGTTCCATCTTTCCTGATCTCGTTCACAAATCTCACGTAGTTTGGACTTAATTTCCCGGTTAAGCTCTACGTGGTCGACCGGTCCAAAAAGACTTCGGCGAGCGCTGGCGTGTGCCCGTGTGTCCCTACGATGCAGGGGTAGGGTCCGCCGCACGGTAAACCTTCCTAAAGTGCCGATAGAAACTTGAACGTTGGACATCTCGTTCTTTAAAAAAAAATGAAGCCAATACTCAATTTATCAGCCTCAAAAGGCGATTTTAGTGTAACCGCTATTACGTGACTCGTGTTGTTTGTAAATTTCAGCTTCCACCCTACGCATGCGCCACGACAAACGTTACTGTGTAACGTCGCCAGACTCGCATTTAAAGTCCCTTTGCTTGGCAGGTACGTGTAGCCACATAGGCGAATATTCCGATTGGTCAGCGTTCGCCCACTCTCGCGAACGAACCCGCCTCTGCGCCGTTTTGATTGGTGGGTAAGCGCTGTGGGCGTGGCGCCAGTGCATGGGTGCCTGGTGATGTGTGTTAGGTGTGGGGGTTTGGAGGGCCGTTGGAGGGTAGCGGAGCTTCGCGGCGCTGCGCCTGCTGGGCCGCGGTTGTGCCCATCCCCCACGCTCCGGCCAAGCTCACCACTGCTCACTCCATGTTGACTAGGTTTAGTAGCTAATGGACTATGTTTAACTAAGTTTTGTTCATTTTTCGGTATGCTCGATGCGAAACCATAGAGGACCGCTCATCAAACGTTGTCAAAAACAGTGTTTTTCTTGTATTTTAAAAGTAATTACAATTAATTTTGTGATGTAGGTTTCCACAAACGTAATATTTCTCTCACTTGTGGTGAACCACCGTGTTGGAATAATGTAGTCGCGCTATTGATTTCCCAAAGCATGTCGGCGATCTCCAGAAAAAAAACAACAACATCAGTACTACTACGACATCGTTTTATTGGACTAAATGCGTCCGGAGCTGTTGTTTCCAGTCCTATACAAGACCGCCTTCTGGTGGTTTCCTGGTAGCTTGCAGTTGCTCGCCCAACCACTCCTGTCAGGAACCCACTGTCTGAACTTAATGCACTCAACGTTCTTCTTATATTTCTTCCGCTTCTCCTTCCACACATTTGCGTTTAATACAGCCCGAACTGCGTTTCGAAGGACTTGACGTAGTGCCTTGTGCTGTGTTTTTATAGTCGATCGATTTGTAGTTTTTAATAAATTCAAGTTTTACATTTTTAAACTTTTCATAGGAATGAATGGCGGAATGTTCAGAATTTCAAATTATAACTGCCAGTTAGAGTGTGTGCTGTAATGAAAAAAATTATCAACAACCTCCTACACACACACATATCTCTCTCATACACATTCCAAACACACACAGATACACACAGACATGCACTCACACACATACATCTCTCATACCCACTCCACAACACAGATACACACACACACATCTTTCTCATGCTCACTCCACACACACACACACACACACACACACATACATATATCTCTCTCATACCCACTCCAAACACACATACATGCATCTCTCTCTCTCTTTCTCTCTCTCTCTTTCTCTCTCTCTCTCTCACACACACACACCTAGCAAAGTGTTGTCATGCACACTGTACACCTTCATACACACAACATATGCAACATGTACACCATACACACTACACAACTTCATACATATTCTTTCAACACACATTTATGTACCACATACCTTCCCACACACCAGACTCAACATACATTACACTCTAATCCTCTCACAACCAGCAGCTCCCCCCACACACCAACATCTCTGTCTCTCACACACACTACTCAGACACATACAAACAACACACACATAAGGAGGAGGTGTTCTTCAACTACACAGACCCACACATTGTACACACCTTCATGCACAACACACATCAAGGCTCTCAGTCTCTGGCCTAATTCATCACAAAGGTGTTCTATCGCATTGAGGTCAGGACGTGTGCAGGCCAGTCGAGTTTGGCACTGGAAGGGGCCAGTGCCAAACTGTTCCTACAAAGTTGGGAGCATGGAATTGTCCAAAATGTCTTGGTATGCTGAAACATTTACAGTTCCTCTCACTGGAACTAAGGGGCCAAGCGCAGCTCCTGAAACACAACCCCACACCATAATCCCCCCTCAACAGAACTTTACACTTGCACAATGCACAATGCAGCCAGACAAGTACCGTTCTCCTGGCAACCGCCAAACCCAGACTCGTCCATCAGATTGCCAGATGGAGAAGCACGATTCGTCACTCCAAAGAGTGTGCCTCCACTGCTCTAGAGTCAGTGGCTGACTGTGTTACACAACTGCATCCGACTATATATATATATACATACATACATACAGTACATACAATAATAACAATATATATAAAACCACCAGATGGCGACAGCGCTTTTGCTGAATTTTCAGGGCGGGACAGTAGCAATGTAGCAATGCATAGCTATTCATCTTAGTAAAAATCAGACAAGAAATAAAATAGAACTAACATATAACTAAGAATGGGTAAAGTATTTACCTAATTTCCCTCATTTCCTTTGGGATCAATACAGTATCTATTCTATTCTATTTTATTCTATTCTATTCTATTCTGTTCTGTTCTGTTCTGTTCTGTTCTGTTCTGTTCTGTTCTGTTCTGTTCTGAATGTAATTGAAGTAAATAACATGTATGTGCCAGGAACTAACCAACACTGCTTCTAACTCTATGAATGACATAATTACCTTCATAGTGCAGGTCATGACTGACCCTGATCATCATGTTGTTCAGGATGCTTTGTGCACTTGTTGGACTCAATTTGAATTTAGAAAGAATCTTCAAGTGCATTAGAGCACTTCAAATCAAGTTCCCTAAATAACTCAAGTGAAATAAATGTATAACAAATCCTATGTTTCTTTTCCTCGTTTTTTAATGGAATTAAACCTTGTTATGTCTTCTAGATCACATGATGATGTTCTCAATACACAAAGTAGCAGAACAAAGAAATGGAAAAATGTTCCCTTTGAGAAAGGTTAACTTCAGTTTTTTCCTCAGGGCAATTTCAAAGTTAAAAGATTTGGTTCTCAGTAGGGCTTCTCAAATTAAAATTATTTCAAAGTTTTATTACAGAGCCTGGAGCTTCAATTCTATATACATATACATTTGTTCTATAGTGGTCATGCACTACACACACTCCATATTCTCTACTTCCTACAAGACTCCAATTACACCCTGTATGTCTGCACCATCTCCCACAAGTAACACTTCTCCCATGTTTGCAGTGACTTTCCTTTGCAAATGTCCACATATGTGTAGCAACATTAATACACCAATTAATTAATTTCCAGCAGTTTTTAAATATCTGTAGTACTGATGTGATTATTGTTTGCAGCCTTCAAATTATTTCCGTCTACTTTAGACACCTTCTTCACACGTCTTAAGTTGTATTTGTGAAATAATGGTTTATTGCTAAAATAAACAATAATTAATTTCAACACCTTCGCACAAGTGAGCATTTATTAGAATACTGTTGAGTTAAGTCTTTAATTAGAAGAATTTCACTCATGTGCCCAAAACACCAAGAGAAAGCATGAAGTTTTATATTAGCTCACAAGGAATTTGTTTGTGAACATGAAGGTGGCTTGAGGGCTTTCAGAATGCGGTGCTCCGTGAGAGACTGTGGGATGCACTCCAAATGTCCTTCGTGAATACTGAATTCTTTGTGCTTACTAAGTACAACCCAGCTGACTGAGGGTGGGCTGAAAGTCTGAACGTGCAAGGACAAAGATTCAAGAACAGCACTATAAATAAAAACACGGGGAGATCACAAATCCGTTCAAGATGTCCCAAAATAACTACCTGCTAAGATTTATCAAGAATATGCGAAAAAAAAATCAAAACACCCACAAGCTTTGTTCATAGGTCAAATGTAGCAAAGGAAATGTCTATTTGAAATCCATTATGGCATTATTTCCATGAATGTATTACATTACGTTTATTAGCAAACTAATGCAAAGTAAGACATTTAAGACCTGTGAGACTAATGTAAATATCCTACACTATTATACATACATTCAGTCAAGCATAGTCCATACACATGGCAGAATCCGTGCATCTGTAGTTTTAATCCTGATCCCCTAATTTGAAATGTACAATATTACATATATTTTTGCATTTACTTTTCACATTGCTAAAATACTGCCATAAATCTCGCAGAACTACTAGTGACAAAACTGACATCAACAAGGCGATACAAATCAGTCAATTAATGGAACGAAAGCTTATCGGGTAGATAAATAATATTTCAGAAAGAAGAAGAAAAACTGAAACACATTTTCCGAGGCCTGCGTTATTCTGACGCTCCCGCCCGCACTCGAACGCTCCCGGTTGGTTTTACCGAGAGGAAGTGACGTTAAAACGCGCCACACCGTTTATTCCCCCCTGGAAATGAGAGGTAGGCGTGTTGGAGGTGCGTGTGACCTGATGGCAGGACAGTCCTGACCGAGGAGGAGGAGGAGGAAGGCGCTGCGTCCTTACGCGTGTGATACAAACTTATAATAAGCTGTTAGTTACAGTCTCGCTACATATCCCCACGCATGAATGATTTGGTGAGAGTTCCGCGTATGTTGGCCGAGTGACCCCAGTGTGTGTGAGGAGCAGGATGTTAGAGTGTAGTTCACTTCAGTTCATGTGAGTGACAGTTAGAGGAGATCTACACCAGAGATCTGTAGGACATCACTACATGATCGCAGAAGGTAACGCCAGAGTTCACGTGTGTGTGTGTGTGTGTGTGTGTGTGTGTGTGTCTGTCTGTGTGTCTGTCTATCTGTGTGTGTGTGCGTGTGTGTATGTGTGTGTGTGTATGTGTCTGTCTATCTGTGTGTGTGTGTGTGTGTCTGTCTGTCTATCTGTGTGTGTGTGTGTGCGCGCGCGCGCGCGTGCAGAATAAGACGCCGGTGAAGTATTTTAAGAGTTCGCTGTAATACCCCTCTAATGCTACTCTGTTAATGGGAGTGTCTGGTGGGAATGGTTGTGTAAGTGTGTAAGTGAGGTAAATCACTAGCTGTCCCGTATTCGTTCCTCTGCAGACCGGTAGTGCACACGGCTCCGAGCGCAGCACCGACACAATACAGTTTAAATCCGCGTGTTTGAAGCGAGCGGTTCGCGAGGATAATATGGCCAAAGCGGAGGCGAGGAGAAGCGGCGTGCTGCTGGCCTCGGGCAGGTGTGCCGTGGACGAGCAGGTGACCAACGGCGCCGCCGACCTGTGCGTGACCGGCTCCCCCCACGACCTCGCGGGCAGAGGCAGGTCCGTCAAAGCGGCCACCCGCGACACCACGTCCCGCCGGACCACCGAGAGCGAGGTGTTCGACGACGGAACCAACACGTTTTTTTGGTAAGGGGTTTTAACGCTGTACGCATGGAGCTTCTCTTTAGCAGCGCAGAAGTTCATATGGGACTGAAGTGAGGACTTGGTTCGGTGTTCGTATTAACACCGGCCGAAACAGCATGAAGGGACGAGGGGTTTTCTGAATTTTGACTATTAAACCATGGACGTATTTTAAGGTAGTGCTTTAAGGCGTGCTTTACCTCAGCGGTACCTCAGGGCTACTGTTATTCAGTTCACACAGGTATTTCTAACCGGTACATGACCATTTTTACTCGTATACCGTTAAATTCCTTCTAGTCCTCTTCGTTCCTCTGACCTGAGATGGGACTAATGGGGTTCCTGAGAGGCGGTGCAGCTTTGAGACAGTAAGGCAGTAGTGAAGGAGCTGCCTCAGGGAGCTTTGGAGCATTATGGCTTAGCTTTGACTTTTCTGCCGTAATGTCTCCTCAGTAGGAAGAGTGCGCTCAGACCTATTAAAGTCTTTACGGTGGACATATGTAACAGTGTAGGGGGTTGGGAGGAAGGTTGAATCTGAGCCAAGCCTTGAAGGGCCCTCCCACACATCACCATACGAGATGATAAGGGTGTCACCACTGTATTATTCAGAAAGTTCTCCTTCACTTCAGGTCAACAATTTCTGCAAACTCTGCAAATCACATCAACAGTCAACAACTGCTGTATATGTGTTACTCTTGTCCAGGAGAGCACACACCCTCACTGTGCTGTTCATACTGACGTGTGCTTTGGTTTATGTGACGCTATTGGAGGAGACGCCACAAGATACAGCTTACAACACTAAGAGGTATCTGCATGCACCTGTGTGGGCGAGAGAGAGACACACACACGACTCAGTTTACAGATTGAAGCAGTGTGCATGTCCATTTGTGTGTATAAACACTAATGCTATTGGCCTGTGTGTTTATGCAAACATAAGACCACCATGGCATTAGTGTTACCCTGACCTAGAGCACCAGGATCGATCAACATCCATTAGGCTGCAGTCTCTTCTCTCAACATTAGATAGCAGGACAGAGTACATGAGTCTATCAGATACTGACACATTGTCCGCCCCTTCTAAAGGGTGGCTCCTTCTCTGCTGTGACCTGTGCTGTGAGATGGAAATAGGCCCGGTGTGTAGGCGGGGTTAGGACTTCTCATGTCGAGATACCATTCTGATAAAAATGAGATTAGAGCGCATAATGAAATGCCGACTCCTTTGATGTGGTTCACAGTGCAAGAAAGTAGGCAGGACTAACTCTAGGTTAATTAGGATATGCAGAACGGTTAACCTATACTGTGGACCAGTGTCCCCAAGTCTTCCAGTCCCACAAAATAGTCCACATTGTTTCTGTCTCACCTCTAAACATGCCTGGAGCAAACTGTTACAACATGGGATTCCTGATACAGCTGCATTGTAATTTTAGAGCAAAAAATGTGAACTGTCTGGTCCTGAAGGTTGGGGGAAACTGCTCAGGATAGTGAAAGAAATGTGAACAGAAAAAGTGAAACTAAACTACAGATTAAAATCGCCAATCTTAATGCCAATCTCCCTGCATTGGACGTACACCTGAACAAAGTTCATTCCAAAATGACAGCAAACTGTCGTAATTTTGAATCATGAATAAATTTTCATAATTTAATCCTCAGAGCGCATATGCACATGATGCACACTCTAGCTTTGATCTGAACATGGTACAATGAGATGGTCAGTGGGAACATGCATATGTGTTTCAGAGGGATCGTGGCCAGTATTCTAGTGTTCCTCTGCTTTGGAGTAACGCAAGCCAAAGACGGCCCTTTCTCACGACCACATCCAGGTAAGAGCAGGAGAGGACGGCCGACACCACCCATCGCTCCACCTTGGCTCTAGCGGAGCGTCTGCTGCAGCTCCCTGTCTGCAGCTCGCCACTTATGGTTGTGTTGACTGGGTCTAGTGCTGTGGATGCAGGCGTACGGACAGACTGCATCTCTCACTGTAATCACCACTGACACTGGGAACAGCAAGGCCCAGCGTACACACACACATACACACACACACACACACACACACACACACACACACACATACACACACACACACACACACACACACACACATACACACACACACACACACACACACACACATACACACACACACACACACACACACACACACACACACACACACACACACACACACACACACACACAGATCCTTCTGATGCAATTCTAAACATGGCTGTAGACCCCTGTTCTATAAATACTGCTTTCTTACCCAAATTAAAATGTGACAGATTGGTTAACTACAGCAACTGGGGCATTTGCACACCACACACACCCACACACACACACACACACACACACACACACACACACACACCATTGCTGAGAGGAATAGAATCCAGGAATAAGAGAGAGAGGGAGGGGTTGAGAATATAAAGGAAACCATGCTGAGACATTGTCGTTTCACCATTTTCATAAAGATTTGTCATTGTTTTGGTTTCCGTAAAGAGTGACACAGACCGTCGAGTGACCCTGACTTCTGTTTTTGGTGTTATAGAGTTGTTAACATTTTACACAGTTGAGAGTGACTCCAAGAAAAGCTCAGTTAGGGTTTTACTTCACATGGTCTGTCATTGTTGTGTCATCTGTACGCAGAGGCATTCCAGCTTCAGAACGTCAGTCCTCACCAGGATTCCTGGATTGTGTTGATTCTGATGTGTTGTTTCTGATGTGTGAATTTTACCTGCCATTAATTAGAAAATCCAGCAAGCTTGAATAAAATCCTGGGAAGGACTTTTTCTTTCTGAACCTGGAATGCCCACCTCTGTCTGTATGTTAAATTGGGGCAGTATCTTTTTATGGGCAGTCATGGTCTGGTGGTTAGGGAACTGGTCTTGTGACCGGAGGGTCGTGGGTTAGATTCCCAGGCCTGAGGCCATGACTTGAGGTGCCCTTGAGCAAGGCACCTAACCCCAACTGCTCCTTGGGTGCCAGGCTAGTGTGCACCACAGCCCCCTTTTTATTTATTTCTTTATTGCCGCCCAAATTTTGCTGTCCATGGTAATTGTTTGTTTTTTTTTTTTTTACTTTTTGTTAAAGCTTTATAGCTCTTTAGTCTTTATGTTGGGACAATAGATGTGAACCCTAACAACAAGAGTGCTGTCTAAAACAAACAAAAAACAAACAAACCCATTTAATCCCTTTATCATATAAAATATATATATATATATATATATATATATATATATATATATATATATATATATATAGTACTGAAGCGTGTCAGTAAGGTTCACTTTCACAGACAGCAGTCTCGTTCTGCCTGCTGGACCAGTCTGCACTGTTGTCACCCTGCAGTAAACTACAGCCTACCTTTAAATTCAGTTCATGTTCCTGAGAACATGAACTAGTTGAAGGACTAGTTTCTCAAGGATGGTACATTCTGTTTTCTGAACAGCTCCATTGTCTTTTTCCTAGGTTAGAGTGTAGAGTGATTAGAGTGTGGGGTGATTACAGAACCTTCTAGAACCTGTTCCCTGTGCTAGCATGAATGAAGGAGACTGCCAGTACAGCCTATGAGACACACCCATGTTTCCTGCCAGGGAGCACCAGGAAAGAGGCCGTGAGGACTTGAGCACATTGCCAGGGTGTTAGGGTGTCGTGGGACGAGGAGTGAGGACTGGAAAGATCTCTCCCTGGAGCCCAAAACAAGGGCTTATCTTATTGTAGCAGCAAGTAACGTGGCAACAGGGCGGCCTGTGAGGCAAGCTCAGCTCTGGGGGGTAGAAGAGACGGGCTTAGGGCAGGGACGCACCAGGCCCATACTGAAGAACTAACAGCCATCAGAGTGACTGATAATCATCAGCTCACTCTTGCCCGTCTTCACCGGTGCATATTTACCCTCGAACACACCCAGCAGCTGATGAGCAACACACACATGTTCTGTGCTTGCACAAGAGAAAATAAACCAAATTACTGCTGCAACGTAATGAGAGTGTACTAAGATTTGAGTGATTTCCACCTCTTTTTAAGCTCCTTACACACACCTTGCAAAATCCCTTTGTACATCAAACCACATTGCAACAAAAAACCCTTATTCAGTTTATGTATATATTTATTATATATATGCCAGTTACAGAAACCCTCCAACGGCCTGATTCTATCCAATGGCCAAAAGGGGGGTCAGTGTGCCCAGCGTTTGAGCAATCAGGAAACAGGAAGAGAGGGAGGGGCCAGAAGGCAGAGCTATAACACTCCCCTGCCCACTGCACAGCTGTGTCATTTCAGTACACAGACCACTGATTGCATCTTTGAATACTCACATGTTTAACCTTTAATGTAGATTGGAATTAATCAAATCATGAACGTGTTCAACATGATGTGTGTGTGTTAAGTAGTGTGCATGCGTGCTGGAGTGAGGATGAGGAGTGTGGTGTATGGATGAAGAGTGCCGTGTGGAGCTGCAGGTCAATGACGTTTTGCCCTCTCTGCTTTGCAGCGTACTGGCGCTTTTGGCTCTGTGTCAGTGTTGTCTATGAGCTCTTCCTCATCTTCATCCTTTTCCAAGTGGGTCTAGAGAAACACCTATTTGCATGCACACACATAAATGTATATACTTCTATACATTTTCGAAGTTGTAACATGTACTAATGTATGATTAAATGTTAATTTCCACATTTAGGGGTGTAACAATACCTTTTCAGGATCAGTATGAATTTATATTGAGTCCAAGATTCGATTTAAAAATGTATTGATTTGGTAGAGCTGTTATTGTGTCCCACACAGATTGGTTTGGATCATAACAATACAATTCTTATATAAATACTGTAAATAATACAAAAATCAAACCTCTAATGAAACCTTAGTATAGAACAATGGAACCCATTATAAGACACCAAGAGGGTTATTTATAATAGTTATAATTATTTTCAAGTTTAAATCTGAAATTT
The DNA here is from genome assembly GCF_052324685.1 of Brachyhypopomus gauderio. NCBI lineage: Eukaryota > Metazoa > Chordata > Actinopteri > Gymnotiformes > Hypopomidae > Brachyhypopomus > Brachyhypopomus gauderio. Next base: position 28,376,451 of record NC_135215.1, on the reverse strand, counting down.
CTTTTAAACATTTTTAAATTGTTAAACCCCTAAAACCACTAATGTAAATATTTTAAGATCCAGAATCTAGGTGCATGTTATGGGTTCACATGTGATCCTTTGCAAATTTTAATGATTATTTTCTAAAGCATAAATATATAACTGGATATGTGATATATTTGTTTGCTATGTTTCAGACTGTGCAGGATGGGCGATTGTTTATGAAGTATATTGACCCAAAGCTGGGTGTTCCTCTGCCAGAGAGGGACTATGGGGGAAACTGCCTCATCTATGACCCTGGACACACCACTGACCCCTTACACAACATCTGGGTATAGAACACACACGCACACACACTCACTCACTCACACACACACACACACACACACACACACACACAAACGCATACAAATAATGTCTTGTTAATTTGTTGTTTTTGCAGGACAAGATGGATGGGTTTGTTCCTGCCCACTTCTTTGGCTGGTATATTAAGGTCAGTTTGTTTCTGGCTCTTTTCTAGCTGTGTGCTTGTTTGTGTGTTTGTTTGTCTGCACCCTTTATTACTTATGTGTGTTTATTTAGCCTCATATTGGTCTTGAGAACACACCAATGGCTGTGAATATTCTAGTACATACTGTATTAATAGTGTATTATTCCTCTAGATTTAACAGTGCATTTAAAAGGAAGTGAAGGCATTAATGCAGTAGTTGCATGCATGCGTTAACCATGTTTACAGTGGGATTTTCGATAAGAAGGAAAGATCTTTGTAGTTCTCTCACCTCTCGGGTGGTTGACGTCATGCCATAATAGTGAAAGTATCAAATTATGGAAAATAAGCATCCAATTCATCCTTCATTTACATTCATTATTTTAATACTGCTTGAGCCTACGTGTGAAATGTCTATCCCTCCCCTCCCCCTCTGTCAGACGCTGATGATCAGAGACTGGTGGATGTGTATGATCATCAGCGTGATGTTTGAGTTTTTGGAGTACAGTCTGGAGCACCAGCTGCCAAACTTCTCAGAGTGCTGGTGGGACCATGTGAGTGGGACCTTCCACACTCTTCCTCACTCTTCCTCAGTCTTAATCTTACACTTTACATTCATCTGATGCTTTGAATGGTCACCTGTGTCCAAAATATTCTCTCTCTCTTTCTCTCTCTCTCAGTGGATTATGGATGTGCTGGTGTGTAATGGTTTGGGTATTTACTGTGGCATGAAGACACTCGGCTGGCTGTCTATGAAGCCGTACCAGTGGCAGGGTCTTTGGAACATTCCCACTTACAAGTAAGAACTGCAACACAACCCAGTCGTCTCCGCTGGAGTTATGTGCACATTTGAAACCTTCTGCAATAATTCTGAACTTCATTCTGAACTGATCTGAATTATTGTTCATATATTGTTCACACAAGCGACCAAGCCCTGATTGGGTATTTAGCCGTGGGGGCCTTGCATTACAGTTGGTAAAACAATGACTCCTAAAGGCCTCGTGAAGCTGGGCTGATTCCCCTTAGTCCAGTATCACCATCAGGCTGCATTTACACTTTCACAATCAAAATACTGTCAGTGCCATTCAAATGTGGATGTATCTACAATGTGGAGATGTCTGCTTACTGTCATACAGCCTGTTGACTTCAGTACATCTTCAGTGCATGTTTAAATACTGCATTTAATTAACTTTTATGAAGGAAAACTGTCAAAAGAAGCAATGTGAAAACACAGTGCACCATGTTCTTGTCTTCAACTATAAAATGATTCAGAAAAAAACATTTAAACAGGACTTAAAGGAGTCTAATGTCAAACCAGGGCTTTAAGATCTACACTCAGGGTCTTTACTCGGTACAGTGGTGTACTAGGTGGGCTTGTGTATCGTTTACACATGTGGTCTGCTGTTACTCAGTGTTGCCCATCTTCCTTCTGTGAGCCTACAGGAATCTTGCTCTTCTATGTATGTCGCACCTGTCATGGTTTCTGAGCATAACAGAAGCCAGGCTAGTAGAGCAGGTTCCTGGAGGATGGAGGGGGGGGGGGGGGGGGGTTGCTTGGGCAATGGTGAGTGGTGAGTGCAGGGGGAGGGTGAGCAGTCGAGCTGGTTGGCTCCCTGGGGGGTCTACCTGTTTGCCACCAAGGAGCTCACCTTCAGTGGAATCCGAGCTACTATGTATGGTATGTATGGCAGGTGCGTTTCCAACCCGTTCCTCGGATTTTGGCAGCGCTCGACAGAGTCCAGAAAGCTGTCCACAAGCTTTGGAGGACAGACCTTGTACAGTTGTCCTTGAGCCTTGTCCATGACCTCTGAGCAGAGGACACAATTTTAGGTTAGCAGCAGTATCTTGGCTATCACAGGGAACTCTTTGAGAAAATAATGCAAGAAACTTTTTTTTTCCTGAAATACAGGTATAGTTCATCTGTGGACACAGTTCTGATGGCTCTTAACCATATAAGCCTCACACAGCCGTATTATGTTCATACCCACAGTCCTTATTTGGTATGTACACAGTGGGAGTCTGTTAATAGGTCCTTTTGCTGGACTCTGTCGTGTATGTTCTTGTGGCTGGCCGGTTGGTCTTGGGTGGCCCTGGCACCGTCCTCCTTTCTTGGCAGTAGAGTGAGCAACTCTACGTTTTTGCCAGACGTGCGTATTACGAGTACAGACTAGCCGCACGGACTCTGTGGCTTATGTAGGCAACACAGATGGGCTTTGGCAGGTGAGGTGACAGTCAGCATGGATCTGCTTCCAGCAGAAAAGTACTATTCAGTATATATACTGCACCATCAGAAATAGTTGTGGAGTATGTGATGTGACATGAAACAATTACGACTCTCCAGACGACTTGTAACCCAGCAGTGACACTGATGTTTGTAAAAAATCCAGGAACAATTTCGCTGGTTCTTTAGCAGGTCAACTCCTCACACAGTCATGTTAATGTTAAACCCGTGTTGACTGGTTTGCTATTCACATAATGGTCACATTGGTCATGTGGTGAGAAGCCAGAAGGAAGACTGTAGGCTATGGCATCATGCAGACTAGATTTAGTCAGATAGGTGAACCTAATGAAGTGGCTACTGAGGGGAATTCCAATATAGGATTTTCTAATGAAGTGGCCAGTAAGTGTAGTTTTAATGTCTGTTATCTATAATAAAGTGGCCAGTAAGTGTAGTTTTAATGTCTGTTATCTGTAATGAAGTGGCCAGTAAGTGTAGTTTTAATGTATGTTATCTATAATGAAGTGGCCACTGAGTGGAGTTATAATGAGGATTTTTCTAATAAAATGCTTGGTGAGTGCAGATTAGGCTCTGGCTGCTTTTCTCTGGCCAGGGAAATGCATTTTTCTTCATGCGTAGAATATTGCACTCCAATGGTGTGTGGTGTGTGTGGTGTGTGTGGTGTGTGTGTGTGTGTGTGTCTCTGTCTTCAACAGGGGAAAGATAAAGCGCATTGCATTCCAGTTTACCCCGTATAGCTGGGTGAAGTTTGAGTGGCGGCCTGCCTCCAACCTCCGCCGCTGGCTAGCCGTGCTGGGCATCATCTTCATGGTGAGCGTGCGTCTGCAGGACAAACGGGCGGGGCTCTTCCCTTTGCTCTGGAAGAACAGGCTTACTGCTGAGTTATTGGTCTTGATGTGAGCCAATCACATTACCTTAACTCTCCACCAGCTCCATCTGTTGTGCCCTGAGTCACAGCAACATAACCAAGGAGAATTACACAGTAGAGGCGCCTCCGTAATTAGCACATTGTCCGTGTTTCGGATGACGTTTTAGCACTGTAACACGATTCGTTTCGCACACAGACACAGAATAGAAAGAACACAAGAGGGTTTTACCTCCATGAGCAGTTGGTTGAGGTCTCATGCCACTCTAGAACAAAGTCGTGCATTTTTCTGGGAGAAAATGAGAATATGCGCAGTACTGTAGCGCCATGTGTGGAGCGTTAGTCAAGCAGTATAAAGCCTCATGTGTAGGACAAAGGTGTGGCTGCATTCATAATTAATAAGCACTTCTGTGTTTGCCTGTGTCTAGTTCCTGCTGGCTGAGCTGAACACGTTCTATCTGAAGTTCGTTCTGTGGATGCCCCCAGAACATTACCTGGTGCTCCTGCGCCTTGTCTACTTCGTCAACGTGGGTGGAGTGGGCATGAGAGAAATCTACGACTTCATGGACGACCCGTCAGTCGCTTTTACTCCTTCATCCTTTTACTTGTAGAAATCTGTTTGTTTTCCCATGTTATGCATGGTTTGTCACTGGGTCGTTTGAATTTGGATCAGACGTTTTGCACGTAGAGAGCATGCCAGCGTGAACCGTTTCCTCGTCTGCCGGTGTGACGTGGCTGGTGTGGTTGGAGCAGCATGTCTGCTCGTTGGCCAGCCTTAAGCCGCTTACACCTGCTGCCCTTTCCTGAAAAGGTCTGCTTCTGAATTTTTAATCGCCCCTTCAGGAAGTTCCATAAGAAGCTGGGCCAGCAGGCGTGGCTGGTGGCGGCCATCACGGTGACGGAGTTCCTCATCGTGGTGAAGTACGACCCCAAAACCATCACGCTGCCCATCCCCTTCTTCATCACTCAGTGCTGGATCCTCGGCCTCGTCCTCATCCTCACCTGGACGCTGTGGCGTTTCTTCATCCGGTGAGTGTGTGAAGTAGGGGTTGTGTAAATGGGCGAGGCTGAACCCCTCCCCTCTCATTCTCTTCAGTACAAGGGTCCCTCCCTAGTCCTACAGGACCCATGGCCAGCCCACAGATTTGTGGTGACCAGTACTATCACATTCCATGATTACCTGGCTGAGGTGTGTTGGGAGCTGGAACTGAATCAGCCTGTTCTGGCTGAAAGCCCCTGAGGACTGGGGTCGGAGACCCCTGTTCTGGGATACGCATGTCACAAGTGATGTCACAGCATGCACCACAAACACATACATATGCAAATGTCGAGGCCTCGCAAGCCTTGTTGCAGTTTGTTTAGTTTGTTTGTTTATTTCACGATTTCTCTTCTGATTTCCTCTGGCTTGTGCATTGGGCTACTGTTCTGTGCACTGTGGCGTGTGTGCGGTGAGCTGATGGTGTCTCTCTCTTCCCTCTGTGTGTCTATATGAGTGTGTGTTTGTGGGTGTGCATGGGTGTGTGTGGGTGTCTGTGTGTCAGCGGTAATGTCCATTTGCAGTGAGAGAGGTAGGTGTAGAGTTAGAGTTGACTGAAAGCTGACATCACACTCATCCCTCATTCTCACTGGGCTGCCCCAACCCCTGCATGCTGTCTCTGCTCACACCTCAACACTCCCCACCCAAACACTCCCCACCTCAACACTCCCCACCCAAACACTTGATCTTTAAAAATGTCTTGTTTAGCAACTGAATAACCAGTATCCTCTCCCCCAACACTCGACCAGGCAGCTCCCTCCCTGCCTCTATGGCACACCCTCATTCCCCCTCATGGCCCCTGCCCTTGTTACCACGACTCCTGGAGCAGGAACCCTGGGGCTGGGCTACACGGCCGGGTGTCTGTGTGCCCGAGCGTGCCTTTGTGCTCAGAGGAATGACGAGTGCTTCCTGTGTGTGCAGTGACATCACTCTGCGATACAAAGAGACACGGAGGCGCAATCAGGAGAGCTGGGCCGAGCGCGAGAGGCCCCCCGCCAACACCGGCAGCCCCGCCACGGCCTCCGGCCGCAGCAAACTCAACGGCAACACGGACCCCGTCCGACAGCGGAAGCCTTGAGCGAGGAGGAAGCGGAAGACGCGCAGCACGACGCCGACACGCTCGCGCTCCACGCACGACCGTATTACCTGTGTGTACGTGGGGCTGGGGAGGTTTTGTAGGGTGCGGGTCTGCGCGAGTGTGTCTGCCTGCCTTCCTGTGACCGTACAGACCATTCCAGTGCAGACACTGCTACACACACACTGGCAGTGATGGGTGCCAATCATTATAGCACATGGCTGGATGGCTTCGTACATTATCTATACGAAATTCTTGATTTATATTGTTACTTTGATAGTTTTTGCTTGATTGTTTTTTAGAGCTGTCAAATGCTGTAATATGCTCTAAGAGATAGGGCATGACTACTCTGACAGATGTTTGTGTGTGTGTGTGTGTGTGTGTGTGTGGGGGGGGGTATTAGAAGAGGTGAGGGGTGGGTGATTGGTGAGGAGAGGGTATTAGAAGGTGCTCTGTTTCTGTGGCTGCATTATTATAGTCCATTCTAACTGGACCATTCACACGTGTAAATGTAACTCCAGATTCAGAGGCCATAGGTTGAAAAATCTTTCTTCTTTTTGCTGCTATGCAATAAGACACTAGTCAGTAGAACTAGTTCATACGATTTAACTCCACTCACACATTAACTACATTAAGGCTTTACAGATCTTTGTGCCGGAGTTCTGCTGTTACACCACTCCACAGCTGCTTTGAGAGACTGGAACACGGGCCTCTGCCCAGCCACTGTTCAACACCACCACTGCGTGCTGCGTTTTCCTGTGTTAAACAGGGAAGGACATTTTCTCAGGAGAACTGTCACTCTCATTACGTTGCTCAGGTATTTTCCCTCCAGAGTAACAATCAGTTATTTGAGCGTTTTATTGTGTTCTTCAGCATTTCACTGGGGTTTTTTTTTTTACCTAACTAACTAATCGATTCAGACACTACCTGTTTTTTTTATTTATTAATTATTTTTTTAGCTAATATCAGCCACATGTTAACACATTACGCTTACATTCGTACACACTCGTATCCAAGGAAGCAGGAGCAGGGGACAATCGCACTGACATGACGGGACAGATTGTGACCATGGCTGGACCAAACACGGGGGAGGGGCTCACTCGTTTTCACTTTCTTTCACGTGTGCTCTCACGCCCTCATGTGGAAGCTTGCACGTTTATGGGTCTTGCACCCTGGTTCCTGATACTCAGCCAACAACCAGCAACTTTGATGTGGGGCTGAGTGAGTGTTTATAGCCTCGTGGGAACCTGAATAGGAGAATGTTGAGGAGAAGAGTTTTATTCTAGTTTATTACATAACTGCACACTGTGGCCCATAATTGGTGGACCAACATTTGGAAGACTGGATTTGTGTGTGTGTGTGTGTGTGTGTGTGTGTGTGTGTGTGTGTGTGTGTGTGTGTGTGTGTGTGTGTGTGCGCGCGCGCGTGCATGCTGCAAGGGAGGAGTACAACTTTGAGGGTGGTATATAATATCCTCCATCTGTCTGCTATGCCAGTGCTTGTTTGTATTCATGTCTGTACTTTTAATGGTAAAGAGAAATGTACAAACTGTCCAGACCTGCCTCATGTAAAGTGTAGAACAAGCAGATGCCATTATAATCTTACTGTGAATGTAAACTTCAAATCTAGATGTTTGCAGAAATGGGCCTTTGGGGCCCTTGATGCAATGTTTTGCTACTTCTGTACCGTGTCTGTATATGCTAGGTAAATTTGTTCTTTTGGATGTACATTAGTGGCAAAAAGATACCATGTTCTTATCCATGTCTCTTTTTCAGTATTATCTTCTTTTTCTTCTTTTAAATGTATTTTTCTCTTTTACTTTTGGTTTACTTGTCTGATAAACTAACTATCCAGAAATTGGTGTGTGTTGGTGTCTTATGTCACATGGTATGCGAGGAGGAGGTCTGTGATGTCACACAGTATAGAGGAGGTCTGTGATGTCACAGTTGTGTGGAGGAGGCTTGTGATGTCACACAGTGGTGAAGAGGTCTGATGGAACATTTCAGGGTTCCCTACCCCCTCAGTACTGCCACTGTGTTCTTGTAGGTGTTCTATTCCACAATGCCCCCAGAGGTGCAGACCCTATCTGCCCATTATATACACAGCACCCATCCTAGAGGATGCTGGCAGAACATTCACAAATTCGTACTCAGGTTGTCATGAATCTACAGGTTAGCACTTAAATAAATTACTGCACCCTGAATAGATTGACCTTTTTTAACTGATCTAAATTATTAAATAGTGTATAACATCTTCTTAGCTTCAAACTAAAACCAAGAAGACTGGTAATTAACGGCGGGAGCATACCGACTATTTTGGAAGCCTATTTTCGTGCATTCGTTATCTCATAATGATGACTTACTATCTCAGTTATGACTTAATATCTCATTGTGGCTTACTATCTCGTAATAATCGTATTATTATTACGTGCTAAGTAATTATGAGAAAGTAAGTACTGAGATATTAAATCATCATTGTGAGATACTGTATGGAGTAGCGGAAATAGGCTTCCATAGACTAGACTGGATCAGGGAAATAAATTCAATTTGGGCGCCATGCTGCTGTGCTGCGTCCGTCCTTCCGCTTCTCCTGCAGGAAGATCCTGTAATAGTAAACAAACTGTGATCTTGTGTCGGTACTTTTCATCATGCCGTTTAAAGGGGCACAGTCACCCGGGGACCCGGCCTGGACTGTCGTGGTGCTCACATGTCAGCACAAAGACAGCGTGTATGCTTTTCAGAGAGGTAAGCTGCACTAGAACCGACACCGAACCGTCTAAGCGACTCATCTTCTGGACCAGCCTGCTGGAGTTTGCAGGATCCGTGATACACCAGTCGAACAACACGCAGTGGTTCTGTGTGGGGTTTCACTTTCAGTTTAGATAGCTGAGCGATATAATAGCGAAATGGCTGGCTTGGTTTTGCCTCGGCTAAGTGTCTTCAGTCTCCGTTACTTTTATATGTGGTCCATTACGTTTATATGTGGTGTCCTGGGTTTTCTCTCCAGCTTTAGCGAGTGTTAGCCGAACTTTATTCAGGTACTGAAACAGGCGTGCCGAATGTGCATAAAGATGATAGAGATTTGGAGTATCATTTCGACAGGCATTGTGTTGACATCACCATAGTTCATTCAGCACTCTAGTTTTGTCCTAACTAGATAATTAGACATATTTAGGGTTTATTGGGTCAAATATTAAGAAAAAAAGTCATTTTGGCAGTAAGATGTAAAAGATGTAAGGTCAGTAATGACGAGTAATAAAGGAATACTGCGAAGTCACGTGGTCAGAGGTGAAGTTCGGTATAGCAAGTGTGTTTTATATTTAAAAAATTTAACACGCTTGAGTCAGTGTCTTGGTCTGGATATAGATAATGCTACGATATCATCTGTGTCGTCTATATACATGCAAACGAGGGGAGTCGGATTCTGCCGAGGAGTCGTGCACAACACCGGGAAAGAGCCCAAAACAAAGCAGTCCTGGGTCAGTGCTGGCCAGACGTACAGATGTCAGAGTAGAAGCCCTCAGGAACAAGGAAAAAGTCCAGAAGAACGAGGAAGAAACGTTCAGAGAGCCCACAGATCAGGGGGAATCCGCCTCTGGTCGACATGTAACACCACAATAAAGAGCAAACTAAGAACAACGAAACAGTAGATGTTCCTGAAACTCCCAGTCTGGGTTCAGGAAGGTGTGATTAAGTGTTTGTGTAACCAGTCTAGTAAACTAGTGGTTGATTCTGAGTAATATTAGACCAGGTGTTGAATAGGAGTGAAGGACTGTAAATGTTTTTATTGACATGGTTTTTGTTCTCTGTAGAATTTATTGATGCTGCATTAATTCTCTCAATATTAATTGAGATGTTTTTAATTTTATATTATTTATCATCTATTACAGTATAAAAATGAGCTGCTTGAGTGGTAATGAGTGTGTCTCTGTAAATCAGAAGACACTCCTTTTTTAATGTCAATGCTATATGCCAATATTCAATAAAGTGTTTGTCCACCACAATGTGTGGGATCTCTTATACATCAATTAATGTGAATGTTGAAATTAAGAAATTCAGAATAGATCTTAGTGGTCTGTAATACTAATTAATGGAAAATATTGTGAACACTTTTGTCAGCTACATCATTTATGTTAATAAAAAAGTATTTAAAAAAGAATATCAATGGATTTGAAATCATAGTCAGCTTTCTGATTTATACCTAGTGTATTATAAATATCTGCAGTGCAATAGGTGCCCCCTCCTGTAAACATCTAGCTAGTTTATAGTCTGCGGTGAGGAACATGGCATTCTGGGAGTCCTTGTCATGCTCTTTTTCTCAGGAGCGGCCAGTCATTACATTATGAAATATTGTCTTTCACCAACTTGTACGTACCAGTAGGCCTAAGTTACCTTAATGGTGGGAAATGTGCGGGATGGCCAATAGTTCTTCAAGAGACCAACAAGTAGAAGACCATCCTGAAGCTAGACCATTAAGGACTTGAAACATCATAAGCAATAATCAGAGCAGAACTTCAATCGGTATTCAGTGTACACAGAATATGCTGAGTTCAGTATTTTGTCCAAAGTAAAGGTGCTGCCTCATTTTAAACGCACTAAGTCTCAGATAAAGCCCACAGTGACTCAGCTAAAATTTAAATTGTACAATAGCAAACCTGAGGGCCATACAGCAAGTCCACATGTGAACTCCAGTCTAATGTAAGGTTATATAGTTCTAGGTTCTCAGCCTCATGTTGGGTTGTTCCTATTTTGGATGTTTTTTTTTAAAGATAATAGGCACTTTTATATATCTGGGACTTAAATTATAGACCAGCATTAAGGGTTATGTCAACATACTTCACTGTAGCTTTTGGTGGCTTATAAAAACATCAAGGATAAAATTGGCAACACTATTTTGAGCTGAGGATCAGTACTTCAGAAGCTACCGCTCTGTGTAATCATTTAACACTCACAGACATATCTCAAAATGCAAAGCTATGAAGAAATAAAGAATCCCTTTATTAAAACTGAATCTATTTGTTTAGAAACAGCACAGGGACCCACAGGGGAATACAATGATATTTCTACATTGGTATCAGATTTGTACATCACTTGGTCACTTGGTGTTTCCTAAAGCAACATGTACCTCAAAAATACTTGCTATGAATACTTGCTAAAATGTTTAGCTATGTCTGAATCCTGTGTATGGATTCTATACAGCAACCTTGAATTTCAGAAAGAGGCTCTAAAGATTGAAAACAATAGTTTTCTTTCTACTTTCTTGCTACTGCTACTTGCTACTGGCTTCACCTTGGGCGGTGCTGCTGCTGTGTTGCAGAGTTGGAGGTGCGGCAGCAGCGTGGGCTCCTGCCCCCGGGGGCCCTGCTGCTTACCGTGGCTGACCCGAAGGAGCGCCTGGGCAGCGGGGGAGCCACGCTCAATGCCCTGCTGGTGGCCGCCGAGCACCTCAGCGCCAGGGCGGGATATACTGTGAGTGACAGCTGACGGCCCAAGCACGGTCCAATAGGAGTGTGGATGCCAAAGATTCAGAGACGCTTTCATCTACATACATTTCATATTAGCTTCTGATAGGTAGTATTTAAAAAATGTATAGTCAGTATTTAGTAAAATATGTCTAACAAATATAATAGATTAATTAATAGATAATTAAAAGAGTTAATAGATTAGTGTAAGGTGCTGGAAGGGGCAGATCAATCAGCTTTAGTAGGAAGAATGTCCGGACTCTGGGCTAGTTTAACTTTCAGACGTGTTTAGTCAGGTCACAGTCATATTTGGGTTAAGCCTATAGACATACACTTTGCTGGAGTCCCACTTATCTTGAGAGGGCCACAGATCTAGTGCAACTCTTCATGTCACACAGCATTATGAGCCTACTGTGCTCAACTTAAAAAGGATTTGAAAAAACGAACACCTAGCCATTAAAGAAAGGTGAGCCAAGGTCTGTACGTGTGTGTGTGTGTGTGTCCAATTGTTTTACATGTAGGTGGTGACGGCCGACGTACTGGACACTGCACACATCCTCATTCTGCACACGGTGAGAGGATCTTCTGCATCTATACGTTTATGTTGCTAAAACATGGGGACAGAACTGGCACTTTCTGGACTTCTGGGTAGCTTAGCATCGTAATGCCTTGTTCACCATGTACAAGGTTGTGTTTCCTCAAGTTTGAACCCCAGTGGTGCCACGTCTGTCCATGGCCAGAAGAATGACCATGTTCTTACTGGGTAGGAAGCGTGACTGAGGTATTTCGCTGAGTAAGGGTGCCTGTTAGGTTACATACGTAACCAGAAGAATGACCATGTTCTTACTGGGTAGGAAGCGTGACTGAGGTATTTCGCTGAGTAAGGGTGCCTGTTAGGTTACATACGTAACCAGAAGAATGACCATGTTCTTACTGGGTAGGAAGCGTGACTGAGGTATTTCGCTGAGTAAGGGTGCCTGTTAGGTTACATACGTAACCAGAAGAATGAGGTGATGGGCTGTACTGGACACCATTATCAGCCATTACACTTCCAGGTTGGGCGCTATCACGTGGGATGGAGTTTCACTGGGAGAGGAATGACTAATGGAGGAAACTTGGGGAAGGATTCACAGTGTGTGTGTGTGTGTGTGTGTGTGTGTGTGTGTGTGTGTGTGTGTGTGTGTGTGTGTGTGTGTGTGTGTGTGTGTGTGTGTGTCAGGGAAGGGATTTTCCCTGGGATGGCTGCAGTAGGGCGTTCTGCTGGATGCCTGTGACAGTAGCTGAGCAGTGTGTGGAGGGCCCAGTTTGTTGTTTAGACATGCTACTGGATTGCCTTTCAAACAAGGTGAGCAAACTGGTTCTGGCTGTACAGTGGATCTCATGACTGAGTGCTGCGTGTATTGCTGGTGCTCATGGCTCTGACCTGCATGCTTTTTTATAGATGTGTGTTGGCTCTCCACCGGGGGTTTGGGTGTGTAGCACTGACATGATTCTGAGTCTCCCCAGCACTCAGAGTGAGCATACACACAACATATCTAAGCTCTTGTACACACACACACACACACACACACACACACACACACACACACACACACACACACACACAGTCATATACTCGTATATAAATGTTAAATGCATGGCCATTTGTCTCTACAGATATGTCGTGGAAGGACTTCTCTGGAGTGCGTGTGGTATCCTTGCCTGGTGACGTACCTTTTGCTGCACACCATGGTGTCTACCTCACTGATGCAGAGGTCAGTGCTGGGTAATGTACTCATTCACTTAGGGGCCGCCATTGCTGACGCTGCACACTAAGAACAATGAACCTGTTGACAGGGTGGGGTACGTGATATCATCTACCGTGGCTCAGAGGAGATTATCCGAACTGCTGCAATGCCTGATGGGAAAGTGCCTATGGTATGATGACTTTCATATCTAAAACCAATTTTAAGACTTCCTCAAAACTAAGTTCCTGTTTATTTTATTGACAATGAATGATAAAGTTTTATATTATGGTCAACTCGCTCCCAAATCATTGTTCAAATGTGATTATTGCCATGTTGTAGATTTTTATTAAAGCTCTTGGTGTTTGGGGTTGGGCTGCTGTCCAGGTGTCTGGACCTGTTTTTTTCTCTAGGGATGTATCTGAGAAACTTTTACAAACTCATGTCACCCCACCACTTGATGGCTGCACATACCTGGGCATGGACTCAGGTGCTCCACCCGTACAGGTACACGGACTCACATGCACACACACACACACACACACACACACACACACACACACACACACACACACACACACACACACACACACACACACACACACACACACACACACACACACACACCTTCCACAACCCTTACTTTTCACACTCCTTCTTTCTCCTCCATGCAGATCTCTCTTTTTCTGGATATTCTGAAGAGTCTCTGCTCAGACCTCACCGAAACAGAGTTTGTGAATGGTGAAAGACCAGGGTGCAGTTCACCTTTGGGTCCACAGGGGGCAGCAGTGAGGAGTGCTCGTTCTGTGTTGTGGAGGACTTTGAGAGGCGTTGCCCTGAGTCTGGGTATTTCAACACCTACTCTCTTACTCTGACTCTTGAATTTTCTGTTGTGATGTGTCATGTGTCCTGTGTCACAGTGTTTGCGTGTGAATGTGTTTGCAGTGTACATTCCGGATGGCGGCTATGACTATCTGACATCGTCAGGCACAGAGCACGTCATACGTCTGACAGAGGCAGGCAGAGACAGGCAGACTCTCTCCCACATACAGGTGAGGCCAGTGTTGAGTTATAGTAAACCACCACTCCACTTTCTGGATTAGAAAAATCTATTCTATTTTTTTCTCAGACAAATGGTGCATTTAGAAAAAAACAATAATAACAAAGTTGCAGATGTGCTTTGGTTTTTGTGTGACTTTCTCTCCTCTCTGCAGGAGCTGCAGTGTGTGAGTGAGGCCAGCAGGGTAATTAACAGTGTGCTGGAAGGAGCCGTTCATGTTGCAACAGGGGCTGTGTTGCAACACTGCCACCTACAGGTTAGGAAGACCTGAACTCTTACAAGTGATGGTGAATTTCTACCTAGGAATCTGCTCTGCGGGCCTTGTGCGATTCTGTTCCCCGATCAGCAATCTCCTTCGTATCCTGGCCCAGTCTCTCGGTGACTGTAGCACCTGAACGCCTTCTGCTCAACGTGGTGTGTACATACAAGCACAGGCTATTCTCTGAGGGGCCCTGCACCATGGTACCTGAGCACGAGCATCGATTTCGCAACGCTTTCGCAGCACTTTTGCTTATTACCATCTCAGGTGTGCTAACCCGCCTCTGCTGGGTTTGGCGTGGAGCTCTTCAGCTGATGGGCGGATACGTTTCAGCCCAGCAGGCATGATGGTTCATGACATGCTGCTTATGAGCTTTGAGGCAGTTAGATTCCTGGAAGGGAGCCAGCCACCCAAGCTGTGTGCCTGGATTTAACGCCCGGCCGCCCTGTAAATACAGGTGCTCTTGTACCTTGCTGGTGCTGTTTGGCTGACAGTTGTCTTTCGGCGTGTTTGTTTTATCTGCACAGGCTTTATGCTCACAGGGACATGTTTGATGCACTGAATCGAAGGCTAATCCAGGATTGTGTGGTTGACTGGATTATGTGATTTCCTTCCCAGGGTCCACTCCAGGTGCATTCTGGGTGCCTCCTGTCAGGCCTGGACTTGGCTTCATCGGCATACATGCAGGGCACACCTCTGACCAGTGACATCATCATTCAGGGACACAGGGTGCAGCTGGGAGAGCTGAAGTTAACAGTGTTCACGGTGTTTGGGGCTCACGACAGCTTGGAGGTACTAATGTCACTGGGTGTGCAGGCATGATTCTGACTTGGAGCTGGTTGCAAATGAACGTCTCTCACTGCTTACATGGACGAGACTCAAACCAACCCACCATTGCATTGCTAAGCCTGGTTCTGTGTACATTCCAGCTACTTATGTTCACCTGTTCTGAAGCAGCTGAGGTGTTAGAGTTGAGCTGGGGGCGTAATATACACTGAGGGCATTGCCGTGTCGATGCATCTGTGCCTCTCTGCTTTTTGACTGTTTTTTTAAATTAATTGTTTACGTTTTTCTATTTTCCAGGCTCCTAGTGATGGTACCGCTGGTTCCTTTCTCAACAAATCATGGAGTCATTTCTTCAGTCACTCTGGAATAGAGTTAGGGACCGAACACAAACCCCCCGTCCTATGATAGTTTGAGAGTAATTTTGAGAAGACCTGCGCCAAAAATGGTACCATTGTTTGGTGTGTGTGTGTGTGTGTTGTGTGTGTGTGTGTGTGTGTGTGTGTGTGTGTGTGTGTGTGTGTGTGTGTAACAGCCCTGAGGAGTTGTGGGGAGCCCAGAGCGGAGCACGGCGATGCCTGCTCGACGCCCGTCTGTTCCCGGTGTTCAGGCCTCAGGGAGGCGCCGTGGGGCTGGAGGGCGTGCGCTTCCTTCTGTGCGGCTCTGGCTCTGCGGAGAGCTGGAGGGCAGCCTGGCGACTCTCGCTCAGGGAGGTACTGTCTCTGACTGACCAGCAGGGGGAGCTGCGGTGGAGAGAGGAGCTGTTCTTTAGTGCAGGTCGGAGGAGAGCTGTGGACACGCTGAAGTGCCATGCGGACCACAACCTCCTGCCCTCAATCAGAGCAGCAGTGTTGGCTGGCCAGCAGGGGGCTCTGTTGGAAGCCTTGGACTCTGGTGAGGAGATGGTGAACATTTCTTCTATTCTTAGGTTTCTTAGGACATTTAAAAAATGTCCCTACAAAATGGGTTTTCCAGAATCGAAGCATTGTGGCTCCAATGGTCAGAAAACAACTATTATATATAATCTGATTTGAATATTCAATGTCTCTGATAATATGCCTTTTCGTAAGTGATTTAAATGAGGATATGTAGCCTGCTCATCTAGGTAACATACTGTAGTGAATGGCTAAAGTCAGCAGGGAGGAGTACGAGTTGAACAGTGTGGTCACATGGCCATAATTGGCTATAAGAAATACTGATGCAGGAACATGCAGGTCCCGCCTCATCACACTCACACTCAGAAAAATCACTCACAGAAATCACACTCACTCATATTTACGTCTTATCCAGTTCCCTTGTAAACGTGTGTGTGTGTGAATGTGTCTGCGTGTGCTTCGCGGTTGGGCGTTCTGTACAGTGGCGTCGGGCAGCAGTGGTGACCTGGGTGTGGCCGCACGGACTCTGGCGTGCATCGCTGACGTGTTGGGCTCCCTGGCTGGGGAGGGTCATGGGGGTCTGAGGAGCGGCCCGGCCGCCAACCCGTCCTGGGCCCCAGCGTTCAGCCTGCTGGAACAGGGCAAGCTGGCAGCCGGCGTCCAGGAGCTGGCCAATCAGAGAGTCGCCTGGCTCAGCAGGTGAGTTCACGGAGCAGAGGACGCGACCCGCGGCCCGCGGAGGGCCAACAGGTTTCAATGCGAACGGCTGACGTTATCGCCCCCTGCAGGCCAGATCTGCTGGTGCGGGCTGCACGCCACTATGAAGGGGCGGGACAGATTCTCCTGAGGAAGGCGGTGATGTCTGCGCGTGAGTTCGTCTTCACCTCGCAGGCCGACATGCCGCCCCTGGGCGAGTGGCAGGAGGTGGAGTGTCCCGCCAGACTGGACCTGTCCGGTGAGTTCACACTCCTTACGTGAACCCGGACGGGGACGAGCCCGTGGGCGTGGTCTGACACTCTCTTGTCTCCAGGCGGCTGGAGCGACACTCCCCCAATCGCGTTTGAGCATGGGGGCGTGGTCATGAACGTGGCGGTCAGGGTGGACGGCAGGCGGCCAATCGGAGCCAAGGCCCGCCGCGTGGCCGAGCCCCGCCTGTTCCTGGTGAGCACCAGTGGCGCGGCCGGCTGCAGCTTGACCTCGCGAGTCGTCTGTGAAACGCTCGCCGACCTGGACGACCACTGCCAGCCCCACGCACCTGGTCAGGTTCTCCTGTTGATGCCATGATTGGTCCTCTGAGTGTGAAAGTATTACAAGCTTACTTATGTGTGTAAATATTGATCAGATAGTAATGATTGTAATGATCATGTTGTAATGATTGTTCCATTCCAAGATCTCATGACTTATCACTTCATGATGGACGACCTCTGTGATATTACATTGTACCTGTGACTTACTAAAACTGTACTACACTGTACAAAACATCAGATCACGTTTTGGGCTAAAGGGCATATATTTCTTAAGCAGAAAATGTACCTAGTGATCATATGTTGATCAGTATGTTGACATGAACCTCACATAATTTAATAGTAGTTATATTTAATAATAATGTCACATACCCTTTCCTGGGTGCCAGTTTGGAAACTTATATTGTATAATTACAATACAGTATATATGATATTCTATTATTGAAAATGCCTTATAATTTTACTGCTAAGTTGCTGAGGAGTGTGTGTGTGTGTGTGTGTGTGTGTGTGTGTGTGTGTGTGTGTGTGTGTTGCAGGTGCCCTGTTAAAGGCGGTGTGTGTGTGCAGTGACGTGGTGTGTCTTTCGTCTCCTCTCTCGCTGGAGCAGCAGCTGTTGCAGCTCTGGGGTGGAGGACTGGAACTGCACAGCTGGTCTCTGTTACCTCACGGCTCTGGGCTGGGTCAGTGTGTGTGTGTGTGTGTGTGTGTGTGTGTGTGTGTGTGTGGACATGTGTCTATGGGGTTGTGTGTGTGTGTGTATGTGTGTGTGTGTGTGTGGACATGTGTCTATGGGGCTCTGTGTGTGTGTGTGTGTGTGTGTGTGTGTGTGTGTGTGTGTGTGTGTGTGTGTGTGTGTGTGTGTGTGTGTGTGTGTGTGTGTTGGTGAGTGTGGGTATGTGTGTGTTTGAGAGCATTTCACACTATTTCAAGGAAATATGACTTTTGATTGTGAATTGGGAGTGGAATGTGACAAAGGAGTGGAGTGGAGGCCAATGTCGAGTGGAGTTTGTGTGTGTGTGTGTGTGTGTGTGTGTGTGTGTGTGCAGGTACTAGCAGTATTCTAGCAGGTGCGGCTCTGGCTGCTGTGTACAGGTGTACTGGGCGGAGCTACGACACCAGCTCTCTCATCCACGCCGTGCTGCACCTGGAGCAGATACTCACCACAGGTGGGAGGGGTGGATGAGCATATGTGCAGGGGGGTGGAAGAGTACAGGTGGGAGGGGTGGAGGAGCACAGGTGGGAGGGGTGGAGGATCACAGGTGGGAGGGGTGGAGGACCACAGGTGTGAGGGGTGGAGGAGCACAGGTGTGAGGGGTGGAGTACAGGTGTGAGGGGTGGAGGAGCACAGGTGTGAGGGGTGGAGAACAGGTGGGAGGGGTGGAGGACCACAGGTGTGAGGGGTGGAGGAGCACAGGTGTGAGGGGTGGAGTACAGGTGTGAGGGGTGGAGGAGCACAGGTGGGAGGGGTGGAGGAGCACAGGTGGGAGGGGTGGAGAACAGGTGGGAGGGGTGGAGGAGCACAGGTGGGAGGGGTGGAGGAGCACAGGTGGGAGTGGTGGAGGACAACAGGTGGGAGGGGTGGAGGAGTACAGGTGAGAGGGGTGGAGGAGCACAGGTGTGAGGGGTGGAGAACAGGTGGGAGGGGTGGAGGAGCACAGGTGGGAGGGGTGGAGGACCACAGGTGTGAGGGGTGGAGAACAGGTGGGAGGGGTGGAGGAGCACAGGTGGGAGGGGTGGAGGACAACAGGTTGGAGGGGTGGAGGAGCAGATGTGCAGGGCTTTGAGTCAATGTGGATATGAACCTACAGAGCTGAAGAATTTCCTCACTTGTATCATTGTATGGTGGGCTTAAACAGTTTGTGTGGTATGAGCAGACACGCTAAACCTAATAGTTATGTCAGGGCTGGCTCGGATGCCGTGCCATCTACATCCACAAGGGGCACCCGAGCCAGTCCTAGACTCCAGCAACGCAATCAGCAATGATCTGTCTCACCTGTTGCCATGGCTTCTTAAGGAAGCCAGTGGAGACGGATCATTGCTGATTCGTTGTGGTTATGCCGTTACGCTCTCAGCCTCTCTCTTACTCTGTTTTGCAGCGTTTGCCTCTTTAGGTGTCTCGCCACCTATCTCTCTTTTCTATCTTCTCTGTCTTTTTCGAGTCCTCTCCTGCGTCGCTTACTGACCTCCCTCAAGTTTTCCTCACCTGTTTACCTTCCTATCCCGTTGCTGTTTGTATGGGAAGGGTTTTTTGTTTGAATAGCCTTTTGCTATTAGTCAGCTACTTCCCCTGACGTCCTTGTTTTTGCTTTATTTCTTTTTACGCGTTGAGCAGTCCGCGTTTATTCAGGCGCTCCTTTTAGTTCTGTTATTTTTTGTGGCACTTGGTTCCACCTTTCTCTCGCTCTCTCTAACGCGGTGTGTGCGTCCCTACCACCGCCGTTACAAGTTATCTCCCACATGTGGGATTATCATCTAAGGCCTGAGGTCACATGATAAGTGCTCTCTTGTTAGGAGTGTCACTGTGATCAGCTTGAAGCATTCACACTGCAGACAACCATAATCAGCATGTTCTCGTCTGATAGGTCTGATTCCTCTCAGCTCTAACACTGAGTCACTGTGTTGTGTGAACGTGCTCAGTTGTTCTCTTCCCCTGCGCTGCTGACTCACAGGTGGGGGGTGGCAGGACCAGGTTGGGGGGCTGGTGGGCGGGCTGAAGCTGTCCCGCTCACGTGCCGCGCTGCCACTTCGAGTGGACGTGGAGCAGCTCGCCGTTCCCCCGGACTTCCTCGCTGCGCTGCAGGGGCGCCTCCTGCTGGTGTACACCGGAAAGACACGTCTGGCACGCAACCTCCTACAGGTCAGGCCGGGACTCCGCCCTGTCTGTCTCACACACACACACACACTGTATCGTTCCTTCTAAGATGAACGTGTGTGTGTGTTGTAGGATGTGGTGCGGAACTGGTACAGTCGCCTACCGTCCATTGTGCAGAACGCGAAGGAGTTGGTGAGCAATGCTGAGGCCTGTGCTCAGGCCTGCACTGAGGGTGAGACACACACACACACACACAACACACAGCTTCTGCAGTACTGTGTCAGCTGTCCAAACCAGGACATTGATAAAGGTTTTGTTTAGTGTCTGACATGGGTAAATGGGTACATCCCAGCTTCTATTACAGTGAATGGAAGAATGAGACTCAGAATGAGTGTGAAACCCCTTGCTTGAGTTGTTTGGCCTGTTCTGTGTGGGATGTTATTCACCCATGAGTGCTTTTATTTTCATTTTATGTGTTTTGAGTAAAGGTGTGTTGACATGAGCACTGTGCTGTTGGCAATGTGCAGTAAGGCTTTTTTTTTTTAAAGAACTGGGTAAAGGCTCATTTGAGAACCCCTGCAGATTGAATTTTGCCCCTTCTCTTCCTCCCTCTCTCCCTCCCTTCACTCCCTCTCTCCCCCTCCACCCCAGGATCTCTCCCTGGACTGGGAGCCTGCATTGACCGCTACTGGCAGCAGAAGAAAGCGATGGCTCCAGGCTGTGAACCAGCTGCAGTGAGAACCATGATGAATGCCCTTCGACCTCTGACCTTAGGACAAAGCCTGGCGGGGGCAGGAGGTGGTGGCTTCCTTTTCATACTCACGCGTGATGCCCATCAGGAGGAGAAGGTGCAGCAGATCCTCCGCAGCACACAGGTGAGAGACACAGTCCAGCCTAGACTTACCTCAGGCTTGAAACGGCCAGACCAAAGGATGTTGTAGTTTAATTGCTAAAGTAGTTTAATTGCTAAAGTAGTTTAATTACTAAAGTAGCTTAATTACTAAATTACTAAAGGCATATTCACAGAATAAACCCATTCATTTTTGCATCTTTAATCTTTGGCACTGTTCAGGATTAGTGTGTTGTTCTACAGGGCCTCGGAGACTTCAGCGTACACTCCGTGGAGTTGGACACAGACGGGATTACAGTCCTGCAGCGAAACACACGACAGTCTCAGTGACACACACACAGCAGCAAACATATTGCACTATAGAATGTCAGAATTTCTGCCAAAGTGATTGTGAGATTTACTCCAGTGTCGGAGGTCAAACTACGCAACTGTAATACGTGTGTATTATGATCATGTGGAAGAAACCTGTGGTTACTCAAGACTATCTGCAGCTGGGCAATGCAGTGATGGCAGTTTCATGGTGTGGACATTAGATGATCACAGTATTGACCCTTGCAGTACTGATAACAGGGAGGGCTGCAATATGCAAATGAAGTCTGCAGTATTTGGCAGACATACTACCGTACTACAGGTACATAGCAAACACTAAATGAACTAACATTAAGTTTGATGACACACATGCTGGCACAATTCAGTTCTGGATGTTGGTAAAAAAAAATCAGACAATATACAGACAATATAAAAGTAACATATGGATTGTGCACAGGACAGCAATATACAATCCACATAAAGTGTCAATATGCATAGAAGTGCCAACATCAACAGTGTCAGGGTGTGGAATCTGTCATGGTGATCCTGCCCGTCAAAGAAACTTGTGAACCAACAATAAGCGTTTACAATGTACCCGTTTACATACTTTACTTTTTAATGTGTCCCAGTTCTAGATTGAAGGATTAAAAATAACAGGCACAACTGTAACGTGGGGCCTTTTTTGTGAAAATATGAGTTTCTCATAAAATATTTTTATTTTTACCAGCCAATGGTGTATGTGGATTATGCCTTGATTCTCCCAGAGGGTAAGGGGTGTGCGGTGAGGGTGTCTGTAAATATTTATCCGTGTTAATGAAGACTATAAATCAGGTTTTAGGACGTATTTGAAGAACAAATGAGATTTTACAAATCATCTTGGGACCTAATTTCTTAAATTACTGTGTATTGATCAAAAAAATTTGCTTCCATGTTAAAAATATGTAACATTTTGTAATAGGAAAAGAAATTCAGAACTACAAAGGTGAAGAAACTTTCTTTTAAACTAATAAATTGTTTTGCGTATATAAGTGCTATCTGACCACTTCTTTCATTTAAAACTTTTGACTACAATTTGTACTTCTGTGAACTGATTTCACAAGTCCATGCTATTCATTTTGACCAAGTTATTGCCATGTTGACGTTGCACGAAGAGTTGAACATGAAAGCAGGGCTGTCATATCCACCAGACTAGCCTTTGTGCGTCTTGAACGTGGATCCAATATGGTTGCAGGTCCAGTATCACCATACAAGGCAGAGATAACCAGGCTCGATACTGCCAATGGAGAGTTGGCTAGACTGTGGGCCAAAATCCAGGGTACTCACCATTTTACCAGTCCTCTTCAGTCCCTATGAAATTACAGGCTTTCAAATGCATCCATTCATATCCTTTTAAATGTAGTTTATTTTTTATGGTTTTACGGCAAACCTTTTCCCCCTCTATCTACCAGTCTCTGATTCTGATTAGTCTCTAAGAAGCTTGACCAAAAACCATATTTAATGTGTTTTTTTTCTTTATTTCAGTCAGTGCTGTTATTTTACATAAAGTAACACAATATTAAGTGTATATTGAGTTAGTTTGCAAACTGATGAACTTTGTATAGCATATATTTACAAAACCCTTATAAAATGACACACCATAATGTCCACCAGTCTGTTTAAATGCCAGTTAGGCCATCTGTGAGGGCCTTGGAAAAGCAACTGACATTACTGCAAGGGCAAGAATGGCTGCCTGGGTTCTTCTCACTTTTACAGCACATCAGTCAGCTGTTGGCAAGATTGGAGTCCCCAATGTTCATTTCCATACATTTACGCTGCTGAAAAGTGTTGTGTCAGCTGACAGTCCAGAAATGATGCAAAGGCAACCCCCCCCCCCCCCTCCACCCCCAAAACACTCTACTGGTGTGAGGACTGGAAGTGTGAGACTGCTACACTGGTAATCAGGTTCTGACTACGCTGCAGACGGGCTGCGTGTGGTCCGGCGTGTGACAGGTCCAGACTATCTCCCAGCGACGGCAGACAGCTGATCCCGGATGCGGCCCAGGCCGTCCAGCATGGTGTCCAGGGTTTCTCTGCTTAACTCCACGGTGACTGAAGACTCACAGGGACTGCCATTGACACGAGGCGAATCATGGATCTGCAACATTCACACAAATGGTTACACAATGCAGACTAAACACCATCTCTTCTGTCTGCAGAGCTAACTGCACATGGCAGAGCAAATGTAAAATGTACAGAACCGTGAGGCTTCTTACTCCACTATACCTTCATGTTTAAAATACAGGTAGGCACGGCCATGCGACTGACTGAGTCCGAAGCTGTCTTTATGTCCACCCTCCACTCCATATCTACGAGCTGTGGCAAAGAGACTACAGCACAAGCACAGAACTGTTGTAGATTGGCTACATAACCTAATAAAAGCAATCAAGAAAACAACTAGTCATAGTGTCCAGTACGCACTCTGATTGGCCAAAGCTTCATTTCTCCAGGTCACACTGAAAAACAAAAATGAGAAATTAGACTATAAATACCAAAATAACCTTATTTATTATTATTATGATTGTAATAATACATTTAACATAGTAATACGAATGATTACATTCATCCTACAGTAACTTTATAAAAACCTTTGTTCCAGTAGGATCTTGGTAATGAGATTTTTGAGGTTCGGGTGGAAAGTCTCTGGGAAAATGGACAGGATTTGTTCCGGTGTTGTGAGGTTGTGGAACACGACATGATGCGAGAGCAGGTGAAGAGCGGTCAGCACCTGAAAAATAAAGACTTGCACTGAAATGCCCTTGATGCTACAAATTAGGATCATTATAAAACTACAGACGACCATTCAATCCTCAGGTTCACCTGCGCCGCTTCATCGCTGGACACGGAGAGGACCCGCGCGGCCCGGTCCACTAATGCCCGTGACTGGTGCGCCCCGGACCGGACACTGTCCGTACACAGCTGCCGCACTGCGTCCTTGGACGGAGCCTAAACAATGTATGCAAACGATTAATTAAATCTAGCGTTGGGCAATAAAAGTCCATTTTAATCTCTGATGCAGTAAAGTAAAAAAATCAATTACGCTGGGACATATAACTAGTGTATATAACTGAGACGAATAGCTAGTTTTTAACTAAAACTAAAACCGTTTAAAAGTTGGTCCGCTAAAATCCAAACCTTTAACAGGAGCTCTAATGAACTGAAATGTTTTTCCTCGATTGACGCCATCTTGAACTGTCTCTGTCATGTGATCAGATGTCACACGGTGTTGACTCTTGGAGATTTATTTCCTGTTGCCTTTTTTCTTACATGTAACATTTATATCGCTATCTAATGCACCAGCAACATAACACACATGCAATTCGTGCTACGGTTTTCTGAACAGCAGCTTTTTTTTAATCGCAAGCAGAACGACTCGCCACAATTCACACATCGCAAACAGTAAGAGGCGCCACAAAGTAGGGGGCGCACTCACGCGCGCGGTTTGCGGTTCGACAGCAGAAGAAGAGAGTGGTGACGTATGACGAGAGTGATGACGTAGGCTCGCTCCGCCCCGCCTCTTCCTTTTCACTGTGGCCGTCAGCGAGACACCATGAAGGCGTCTGGCACAGTACGTAATTGTCACTTTTAAACAGCCGATTCTCGATCTTCTCTCATATTTAAGTGTTGTAACACACCGTGATGTGATGGGGCATCGACATTTTAGTTCCCCGTTTGCGCATTTGATGTAAGAGTGTTATATAGGTCCGGTTTTAATAAGGCTGTTGGGGTTGCAACATGGCGTCCGGCAGCCATGCGGCGTGGGCCAGGCTGGGTTCACTGGGTGTGTTTCACATTTAACTCCTCGGTGTGAGTCGCCGATGGTAGTTACTGCACAAATTTGCACTCTCGTCAAGGCGAACTTTGTCCTAGACGGTCTAGTCGAGGGTGTATGGTAGTGGGGAGTGGGCTAGCTGGTTAGCTAAATGGATAATTAGCTGTGGAGTTTCTCAGCGTGCTGTTGCCGGTACAGGGACGTCGGACCGAGACGTGGAAGTGTTGACGCTAAATTACAGCTTTCAAAACCAGTAAAGTTGGGGTGAAATGTCTCGGTTAGGGCTCCGCAGGTGAAGCCCGTTAACCCAGCGTGGATGCTGGAACTCGGGGTGCGAGTTTCACTCAAGATGAGAGAAGTTCTTTGCTGAAATAAAAAATGTTTGACACAAAAAAGATAATCAGCCAGTGTTTATGCTTCTGGAGGAAGCAGTATATTCACCTTGGGGTAGTTTTGAAACGAGAGTTTTGGTGTGTGGTGGTGGAATTGGTGTGATTCGTATCTAAATTAACCGGTTGATGTTTTTTCTTCTTTCAGCTTAGGGAGTACAAAGTTGTGGGCCGTCTGTTGCCCTCCGCCAAGAACCCGGCTCCTCCTCTGTATCGCATGAGGATCTTTGCGCCCAACCATGTGGTGGCCAAGTCTCGCTTCTGGTACTTTGTGTCTCAGCTGAGGAAGATGAAGAAGGCTTCTGGAGAGACTGTGTACTGTGGCCTGGTAAGCACAATGCTGTGATTTCCTGCTCAGAGTGGGAAGGAATGTCAGATCTCCAGGAGGACCAAATTATTGAAGTTTACAGTGTTTATTGATTAGAAAATAAATAGTATGAGTGCCAAAGGTGAGTTGAACTAGAGAAAATGCTTCATGACTGGGGACAGCCCTTATTGGCTTTAACGGACTAGTGATTAACTGCAGGAAATGTGAAGGGTTGTCATGTTATTTTGCAACATTTGCTGTCCCTTACAAATGACGATAAATTAGTTATTGTAGAAGCTTAACTTTTTTTTGCAGAGCCATAATTCTAGAATAGCATGTTTAGCAGTTGGGCCTCTCTTTGTCCTGTGCAGGTCCATGAGAAGAGTCCCCTGAAGGTGAAGAACTTCGGCATCTGGCTGCGCTATGACTCCCGCAGTGGCACACACAACATGTACCGCGAGTACAGAGACCTGACCACCTCCGGAGCAGTCACCCAGTGCTGTGAGTCCCGCCGGCTTGCACGCCGATCTGATGCTTTTTACGTGCAATTGAACACTGCTATTTTCCCCAAATATGGCACACAAATCTAAGGACCATTATTGTCTACGTATAATGTTCTTGCTATGTGTGCGCAAAGAAAAACCAAAGGACCTTGTCGCCTTTCATAAGCTGTTTTGTGCTAGTGAAAGTGAATCCAAGGTTGAACATATAAAATGGCATGCTTTGTTATGCATGTCTTTAAATTTGTTGACTGCAAGAAGCTGTGTATATTTAGACCTACATTGTTGGGGTCAGACTTTGCAGGGCATCATGTTTTGCTATTAATTTGATGTAGTCATGTTCTCTGCTGAGTTTTTCTTCTCTTGAATTGTGTTCAGACCGGGACATGGGTGCCCGTCACCGTGCCCGCGCACATGCGATTCAGATCATGAAGGTGCAGGTGATCGCAGCCAACAAATGTCGTAGACCTGCCATCAAGCAGTTCCATGTAAGTGTGCCCTTTCCCATCAATAGAAATGCTTCCTGTGTCTTGCCTCAGGTAAACGTTCCCTAAGTTCGGTGCTGGTACAGAGGCCATATCCGTGTGGGTTAAATGCACCAGTCAGCAGGTCTCTCACCGACCTGGTACTGTGACCAGCTCCGGTTAAAAAACCTGCGATAAAACGGCCAAATTCCTCTTCCAGATCAAGTCTTCCATCTTAGAATCTGGCGGCTTTAACATCTGGCAACATCCAGGCACAGGACAGTAGTTTTGTTTTAGTTGAAATGAGCATAACCCTTGGTTGATGACACTTTTCTGTGTCTAACAGGACTCCAAGATCAAGTTCCCCCTGCCCCACAGGATCCTGCGGCAGCAACACAAGCCCCGCTTCACCACCAGGAGACCAAACACCTTCTACTAAAGTTCATGCTGTTCAGTTTACTGGGGAATTAAAGAAAAAAATATCACACAACTGATTGTCTGACTATGATTTCAGGTGAAAATCTGGATATACAGTGGGTGCAGAAAATATTCAGACTTTAAATTCTTCATGCTTTGTATTATTGCAGCCATTTGCTAAAATAAATAAAAAATCTCATGTGAATACTTTCCGTACCCACTGTACCCTACTTATTTTTAAAAACAAGATGTGGAAACCTTTTCATCATTTTCATTTTAGCATACTGAATGTTTGGTCTGCAGTTCAAAGATTCCAATTCTGTTTTAGTACTGTAGTACTTCACCAAACAAACATCAGAAATCTACGGAATAGTTGTGGCTAGGAAAGTTACAGCAAGTTATTAGATACAAATTATTAGTACTGCTGCTAAACTTGATAGGATTTCCTTGGTGTTGTAAAAGTAGGGGACAAAATATATTTTGTCTATATTGGCAATATATATCCTGTCCGGACCCAATCTCATTCCTGATTAACTGGATACGGACCAAAAAAAAACCGTATCATTTATTTCAGGGCTATTGAAAAAACACTCCGTCACGAGTGTTACGTTCGCCACCCCCGCTGCACCGGACCTCGGGTCACAGGTATCTGCCAAAATTGGACCGCGGACAAATTAAGTTGAGTACACCTGGTCTACTGTTTTGACGACAAAAGGCTGTAAAAAATGTTCAATGGACTCCATAATGAACAACCCTCTGAATTCAGAATCGCCAACTTAAAAAGTGCATATTAGCAACTTAACACTAGGACTCCAAGCATTTTCATAGTCCCCTACTAGCTACCAGGAGCTCGTCAAAAGACGAGGTGCTGGGCACCAGGCCATCCAGGCCTGTCCTTTGTTATGTATATGCAGACATCTCCAGGTAGACGGGGGGTGAGGGTGGGTGATAGTGGGAACTGTGTAGATCCATTTACTCAGATGGAGAAGAAAAAACCCTGGTCTCCCCTTGGGGTAGGATTGCCTCGTTGGTGGATGGGTGTGTATGTGTTGGAACATAAATTCAATAATATACAGTTGTGATCAAATTTATTCAACCCCCAATGCTGCGAAGGGTTTTATGGAATTCAGTGCACATTTGTAATTGTGTTCATAATGAAATCTTACAAGGACTTGTTAAAGAACTAAATGCAACTAAGATAGCATCAATTTTTTTTGTCATAAAGTATTAAATGGCCTTTTTGTGATTTCTTCATTGACACAATTATTCAACCCCTTTACGACTACCACTCCTAAGAACAGAGGTTCATTCCAGTGTTTTCCATCAGGTATTGAAAACATCTGTGGATGTCAACGAGCAGCAATCAAGCATGATAAGCACCAATTAGGCAGATTTAAAAGGAC
This sequence comes from Brachyhypopomus gauderio, assembly GCF_052324685.1. Lineage (NCBI taxonomy): Eukaryota > Metazoa > Chordata > Actinopteri > Gymnotiformes > Hypopomidae > Brachyhypopomus > Brachyhypopomus gauderio. The sequence continues at coordinate 28,348,105 of NC_135215.1, read as the reverse complement.
TGTGATACTCAGCTCCTTCTAGACATCTACTGGTGTGTTTCCAAGCATGGTGAAGGCAAGAGAATGGTCCCAGAAGACAAGAGAAGAGGTTATTGCTCTTCACAAGAATGGCAATGGATATAAAAAGATTGCGAAGTTGTTAAATATTCCAAGAGACACTATCGGAAGTATCATTCGCAAGTTCAAGTTAAAGGGCACAGTGGAAACGTTACCTGGTCGTGGCAGAAAGAAGATCCTGACCGCGACTGCTGTGCGCTACCTGAAGCGTAATGTGGAGAAAAATCCCCGCGTGACTGCTAAGGAACTGAAAAAAGACCTGTCAGATGTGGGCACTGAAGTTTCAGCTCAGACAATAAGGCGCGCACTGCATAACGAAGACCTCCATGCCAGAACGCCCAGACGCACCCCCTTGCTGACTCCAAAGAACAAGAAAAGTCGACTGCAGTATGCCAAAAGTCATGTGGACAAGCCACAAAGGTTTTGGAACAGTGTACTGTGGTCAGATGAAACTAAATTAGAACTGTTTGGGACAATGGACCAGCGCTATGTTTGGAGAAGGAAGAACCAGGCTTATGAACAAAAGAACACCTTGCCTACTGTGAAGCATGGCGGGGGGTCAATTATGCTTTGGGGCTGTTTTGCTTCTAATGGTACAGGAAAGCTTCAATGTGTGCAGGGTACCATGAATTCCCTTCAGTACCAGGAGATCTTGGAGGAAAATGTGATGGAGTCAGTCACAAACCTGCGGCTTGGGAGACGTTGGACCTTCCAACAGGACAATGATCCGAAGCACACATCCAAGTCCACTAGAGCATGGCTGAACATGAAAGGCTGGAACATTCTAGAGTGGCCATCGCAATCACCAGACTTAAATCCAATTGAGAACCTCTGGTGGGACCTAAAGAAGGCAGTTGCAGTGCGCAAGCCTAAGAATGTGACTGAACTGGAGGCTTTTGCCCATGAAGAATGGGCTAAGATACCCATAGGTCGCTGCAAGACACTTGTGTCAAGCTATGCTTCACGCTTGAAAGCTGTCATAACTGGAAAAGGATGTTGTACTAAGTACTAAAAAATAATGTCACTAGGGGGTTGAATAAAACTGATAATGATGTGAGCACAGTAAAGACATTTGTGGTTATTCCATCATAAATATTATGTTATGTTTGTCTAATTTATAAGTGCCTCTTTGATATAATTGTAAATAAGATGACTGAAATGATCAAAATCAATGTCAAACTGGCCAAAACACTTTATTTCAGTGGGGGTTGAATAAATTTGATCACAACTGTATTCACAAGTGTGTTGCACATATGAGATATAGTAGCAGTTTTTCAAAAGAAACTTTCAAATAAGGTAAAACAAATCTGAGTTATTTTGACTAATGAAAATGCTACTTTCTGCAGTGTGAGATTTCCTCTTTGTTTACTGGTTATGGCTGTTGTGTTTTTGGAAGAGGCACACTGCAAAAAGTACCATCTTGATAAGTTAAAATTGCTCAAGAATATTATTCTATTTCAATTTTTTTTGTATAAATTTATGTAAACATATCTTTACCTAGTGGCAGTTTTTCAAAAGACAAAAACTATTTCAAATAAGTAAAAAAAAAATCAGAGCTACTTTGACTGATGAAAATGCCACTTATAAGCCACTATAATTCAAATATTATGTTTGTGTCAATTTCACATTATTTCAACCTTTCACAAATCAAATCTCAAACATATCCTGAGATGAGCAGACTTCTTGCAAGAGAGCTTGCAGTCTCATGAGGCAGCCAAAGGTGTGTATTGAAAGGTGTGTCAACAGCAACCACCCACAGCTGACACATTCCTCATTTACATAACATTGGAGGTAAGAAGGGCTTATCACACCTGCCAAGAGACCAAGAAATCCTGTCATTTGACATAAGTTGGGAGTCTAGTTGGGTTTGGTAGTTCTAGTAGGCCCTTTTCACACTTCCGCATTTTTTCTTCCAGAAGCTCTCGTCGCAGGGTAAAGTTACTTCCGGTAAACAATGGCAGAGTCCAACAACGAGCTTTTGCAGTGTACCAGGGTGTTCAAACTCGAAGCGAAAACAGCCGTATCTCAGTTTCCATGGTTTTCCGGCTGACGACAAGTAGAAAAGAAAATGAGTTTGTGCAATTAGGAGAGATGAAGGGGAAAACTTTGTGTGTAGCCAGCATTTCACTGCTGCAGACTACATAGCAGGAAGCTCGAGACTACAAGTTGGTGCTGTTCCCAGCCGGTGTCAGTGGAACAGTTTCCATGTTCCCACTCAAAGGCTGTCCGCATTTGAAAGAGCAAGCTCTCAGCTAGGAGTAGACGTTCGTCCACCAGAGTCTGAGGTTGTGGAAGATTTGAGCATTTGCACTAAGGACCATGACTACGCATGTACAGGTGTTGCTAGTAGTGTTGTGTCGTTCGCGAACGATTCGTTCAAATAAACGAATCATTTGAGTGAACGAACTGAATTTAATCACTTAATCAGCTGATTTGTTCCTTTTTCAGTTCAGTAATTGAGCTCAGCAGCGACCGTGCAGGCCGTGTGGTCTTTGAATCACCAAATCACCCGCGAATCTGGAGGCGGAGACTGTCATTGCAAGGGAACTGCGCATGCTCAGTGATTCGTTCACTGTACTGAGGGCTCCTGTTCACTCTGATTCAATTAAATTCAGGGTGCTTTGGCATGACAAATATTGCTTCATTTGTATTATCAAAGCCTGAACACTTACTAGTAACACTGAACACTGAAACAGATAAAAGTTGGGTTCACAGCTCTAAACACTGCAAAATTGTTAAGGAGTAAATAACAGGTAAAATAAATATATACATACACATAATACATTTCCCTAATTAAATAACAAAATCAGAAGTCCAAATCAAATAATACACGCATAAGGGGGTAAGAAGGGGAACCACATGTATATTTGCATACATCAAAGACTGAGGGCTCTCGTTCACTCTGATTCATTTACTGAACGTACTGTCACCCAGATAACTGTTGTTAAGGATGTGATTCACATTTGCACTGCCACTCACTCACATGTTCTTTTTGATTGCACATTTAAGTTGATATTTTCTTCTGAATGTAGTTTTTATATTAATTTTGCTCTTAATTTAATATTTATTTTGCACTCAGTTGTAGTTTATACTTATTTTTTATATTATGTTACAGTGATCCTGCGCCACTTTGCGCTTCAGCTTTTGTGAATTCACTTTTTCGTGGGTTTTTATAAGATATTAATGGGGAAAATAATTTGCGGGTCTTAATTTTTTCGCCGGTTCTCTGCGGAATTCAATCGGCGGAAAAAAATATATATTTTATGATTTTTTATATACATTTTTTTACGTAACATGGTTACAGAACCAGCATCGCTAGCCTGAGACGCTAGCTACTTGCCTACATGAGATTGTAAACAACACTGGACAAGCACACATGCACAGAACAGTGTGGGAATGGTTATTAAGGAATGGGAAAGGTTTATTTAAAGGTGTGGGGAGGGTTTATAAAGCCTTAATATAGTGTATAAATACTTAAATAAATATACCGTTTCTACTTCGTGGATTTTCGGCTATTGCGGGTTGTTCTGGAATCTCCAGAATCCGATAAAGGAGGGATTACTGTATTTGTAATGTGATTTATATTTCGTATAATAAACCCAACATTTAGTTTGCTAATTTTTTATTTATAATTTTTTTTACAACACTCTAGTCTCCTGGTCCCTGAGGCCATGAACTAAATTGAAACATGAATCGTTCAGCTGTGTATCTGTTAAGGCTGGATAATACTTTCGTGAGTGACGTAGCGCACACCTCGCGAGAACCTGCGCGATCGGCGGAGGCGTTTATACTTGCTGCATCACATTCTTTGCAGTGGTCTCCGAAACGATATGTGGTAGTATAAAGAAACACCCCTCAAAAATGAGAATTGAGAATTAATATTTACCTGATGAATTTTAATGTTGCATTGTGTTCCAGGTTTGGAAAGTACTGGAATTTATGCTAAAGTAGGCTACTTGAAAATGCTTGAAATTGTAACTACTTCGTTTCACAACGAATAGCTGTCTGACTGAACAGTTTTCTTGTATTACGTTAACAAATACGATCCTCTTATAATTCCAGGGCGAAACATGAGAGAACGTGAAGACGTTAAGATTGGGCGTTTTGAAAATAAACAACCATGTGATAAAAAAGCTAATTATTTTGAATCATTTCGAGTATATGTATAAATATTTAGCGTACAATTGTAAGTGACGTACAAGTGCTTGTTCAAGTGCTTCCACCTTGTATAGGTATATGAACCCGGCAAACATGACTTTTTTACAAGTTACAAAATTCGAGAGGTGCACGACTTCGCTAAGCGACAGCACACGAGGCCCTCGCGCACGGGCCGAGCCACCGCAATTACGTCATTAGGTGGTTCGGAGTCCTGCCAAGCACCGAACGATTCAGTGAACGAATCTTTTGAACAAATCTTTTTAGTGAACTGATTCTGATTCTATTCATCTAAAAGAACTGCTGTGCCCATCACTAGTTGTTAGCATGTACTAAAAAATATTTCTAAAAATTCTTTTTTGTATTGGTCTTAATTAATATTCTAATTTTCAGAGATACTGAATTTGGGATTTTCATTAGTTGTCATTTATAATCTTCATGTGCTCCTTTGTTTGCTCTTTTGTTCCTGTGTACTATTTTGTTGTAGCTATGTTAACTGCTAGTTGGCTGTTTCGACTGTTCCACATCCCACTCATCATTCAAACGCATGCATCCAACACCAATCATATAGTTGTTGCTGAAACACTTGAATTTATGCTTTATATCTCACATTGAAGAACCCGAGGACAGATTGCAGAAAATGTCAGTGAGGTCATCAAACATCTTCGGTAGATTTTGCGTTTCTGATGAGACAATCAGGTATTATACCAGATTTATTTAGTTTATTTATTTTTGTTACATTTTGGTAATTTATCCTAATTTGATTAAATTGTTTGCAGGTGAACATTCAGTTACAGTAAGAAAGGGAATTGGTGAAGGCTTAGACCAACCAATGGTCTCAACCATAGGTCAGAGGTGCGTGTCATATGACCTTTACTGTAATTGGCAAACATTTATAGACGCTAAACACTGCAGTATCACAAAGTCTCATAATGGAAAGACAAGGCCATGTATAGGGTGAACAGTCAATAGGAGAAGTAAGACTGTGTGGTCTAGAGGGGTAAGACTGTGGTGAAGAGGGGTAAGACTGTGGTGTAGAGGGGTAAGACTGTGTGGTATAGAGGGGTAAGACTGTGTGGTGTAGAGGAGTAAGACTATGTGGTGTAGAGGAGTAAGACTATGTGGCGTAGAGAGGTAAGGCTGAGGGGACAAAACAGTGAAATACAGTAAGGGCAACAATTGTGGACCATGTTTTACATGTAAGTCATGGTGTTACAATGGCTGAAGCTGGTTGCTGGGTGCAGCTGAATATTGGAAGATCAACTGTGTCTTCAATTGTTCAAACATTTCATAGAGAAAACATGTATGTATTTCAGAAATGTGCTCTCTGTTGTAATGCTGCACATTGACATACATTCTGACATGTTATTCAAAAAATGTTTTTTTGCATTCTTATACCATATAGGATATCAAGACTAGCTCATAGGGGTAACAGGTTCCATTTTCACAAAGAAAGAGGAGGCTGTATGTGCTCAGGTTGTTTTGAATGTGTAGAATAAGTTTCTAATTTTGCAGTTTTTTCAGTCAGTTGTTGGTCTTTTCTGAATTTCAATCAGATTTGTTTTGGTCAACAAATTGCAGTGTGAACAATAACGTCAAACAATATTGCTGTACAAATTTGATTCCAGTCCAATTTCTTGCTATCAGTCTTCCACATATAGTCATGTGTAACTTTGTGTTCCATGTAAGTTTGTATGTGTGTAACATGTATTTGATATACCACAGAATGTGCAGCGTTCTTGAAATCAAAAGTTTAGCTAGTTTCCATCAGAATATACAGTCTACACTGACTGTGACTTATAGTTGCACTGACAACATGACTAAGTATTTTGACTGCCTTGTTCATAGGCAATGGCATACAGACTAGATACTCTGATGGCACTGACAACTTGATTGACCTAAATATTTGATTTTGGGGCAAAAACAAAGAATTTTGAGTGAAGTATCTGCTTTTGCAGGTATTTCATTGAGTTTTGCTGTTTGCACTAACTGTTTCAAGAAATGCACTAGTTGTGATGCCAATGTAAAGCATGATGTGAGAAATGAACCAAATTGACTGAGAAAAACTGTAATAAACATAATGTAACACTAGAAGATGGAGTTTAGTAAACATAAAATAACACCAGAAGACGGAGTTTAAATAGAAGTAACACCAGAAGATGGCAGCATTTGACCAAAATTATAGTGATTTCAGCAGGGGGGGGGGGGTGTACTTGCATAGCTGGAATTTTTAATTCTTGGAAATATCACAGCAGCTACAACAATCGAGAATTGTCTGTTTATTTTATGTTTAAATATAAAAAGGTTATGAGTTAAAAAAGATAAAAACAAACAGAAAACCAAATAACAACTAAGTAATGCAGGTCAGATAAACATACTCATATAACATAAGGTGGTTTATGGACACAAGTTCCTTAAACACCAACCCATCACACATACAGTGTTTATGTGAAATCTATATGGAACAGATTACAACAGAGTTCAGAGATGAGATGAAACAGTGTGTATGTATGTATGTATGTATGTATATATATATATATATTTTTTTTTTTTAAACATTGAAGCAATAAACAGATGGAAAATATTATCTATAAATGGGAGAGTTTGTATGTAGTATATTTCACTGCATATAACCGAGAGCTCATTCATTCATTGCTAAATATTTATTTATGATAAAGTAATTGTTAAAATACATTATATATATCTTCATAATGCATTTAATTGAAAAGCACAAACATTTCCAGCTGATTCCTAGATGAAAAATATTAGCTGACACTTTTATTATAGTTAATTTCGACACTGTCCAGTTTTGTGTATACAATAACAATGACGTTACCTGCTGCTAAGCAGTAATTGAGTTATTCTGACGGCTGCAGAGAGCCTTATCAGACTTGCCTCTCTCATTATGCTTATATCTCCCCTGGACGTCAGAAATTGTATCCAAGAAAATGTCACATCATATTGCTCTGAAGCAATTCATGGTCTAGAGAATAATAATAATTCAATCTTTGTATCTCAAGTATGAACAATTTCGTCCCTAGCTGCGCTACAGGTTCAAGGTTTGGTTTGGATGCTGGGACGGTGTGAGTTCTTTCTGACCACTGTCTGGTCAGGGTGGGTGGCTGGGGGCCGGCGTGGTTTGTGGGCTCCAGTGGGTGCACCGTGATGGCAAGCCCAGTGTGTGGGGATTCCCCCTGGGGACAGTACTTTCCAGGAACCCTCCCTGAGCGCGGCCCGCACGCTCCTGAACCTCCAGCCACAAAACCCCACAGCACATAAAGGCTCTCAGTTCAGACAGCTGGCTGGCAGGTATGGCAGAGCGGGGAGTTTGTGTTTGGTTTGGTGTGCGTGCATGTTTACGGGGTGAGGGTCGGGCCGAAGAGCAGGTGAACAGGTCACACACTGAGTACCAGTTTAGCGGAGTGGACCAGGGCTGTGGGACAGCGTAAAGGCTACTGGCTTTAGAGAAGCTAAGAGATAATCCCCAAACTCTGATTTAGTAGCAAGGTCTAATTTACCATAGAAATTATGAATGCTATAGTGGACCCTACTTAACATGCCAGTCATTGGCATGTGCTTTGTCAGTTGTGGTATTTTCTTAAGGTCTCTGAATCTTTAGTAAGACCAATAGACAGTTTAAGAAATGTGTGACTTTGTTGCACTATTTTTGATATACGGTACTGTCAGTAATATGGTTATGTACAATTTTTTGGGCGTATTTCTACCAGAACCAAATTAACTGGGTCTATATGTACTCGGTCTACAATCTGAGAGCTTTAATCAAACAGAAGATTAAGGGAAAAAACAAACAAACAAAAAAAAACCCAACATTTTACCAATCCAGAAAGTGTATTCAGAGTATTTCAATGCCTTCTTAAAGAAAAAGACTTGATTCTGGCCCCAAATTGAATTGGTCAGTGGAAAGTGCACAAAAAGCCCAAAGCACACAGAAGAATCAGCAGTGGTGTGGAGCCGTGGAGGGCCGTTCCCACACTACCTGAGCGAGATCCTGCTGACCAAGCAGCTCCCGACTCATGGCAGCCATTTTGATTGATTGGATTTTAAGTTGTCGAGTTTTTGGGAGCGTTTTGCAAGCAACGCCATAAAAAGTGCCAACCCAAGTCTTGGTCTCTTACTGTGGTGTTTGTTTAATACGCGGTCCAAGCAAACACTTTTACTAACATCGATGTTTTTAGGCCTTTTAAATACAACCTCCCATGAATCACCGCCACAGGGCCAATATCTTAGACCAATCCAAGACCAAACCTGAGAAAGAAAATCAACACAGGAGGGTAAAAACTAGCCATTCTGCCACGGAAGAGCGTGTTGTGCTAATAGAGAGCATTAAAATAGTCAAACTCTTCAAAGGTGGTTGTTATTATTGGAGGGGGGTAATTTGTTATTAGTTTAACTCAATCATTAATTATGATATCCTGAAGTAGTATATCTTGAAAGGTGCCTGCTTGTACTGTATTTATTGAATAAAGAAATTATCCATAAAATTACAGACCATTTTACACAACTGCAGAATGTAATACTAGACGAGGTCTTTTAAAAACATTTCTTCATGGCCTCTCCAAAAGGTTTATGGGTAAAAGCAGAGCCAACCACAAAACAGAACCAAGCTTAAAGCAACATGCATCCAGTGCCCCAGGCTGGAGGTGCACTCGACCAGTCTAGGCCCAAAAATGTAGACGGGAGGCTTGGGTGACAGATGTCTCTGACTAGGTGAGAAAGTGCCACAGCTTGTAGGATTTTATTGAGCTTAACTCTTAGGCATGTGACATTTAAACCAGAAAGACCTAGTGAAGGCAATGCCGACCTTTTCTGGAGCTACTGTTAACTGTCACAATTGTTAACCAGGGCGTTGACTGGGACGTTGTCAGAGACAAAGGTTGTACACAAACGGTGCAGTACAGACCATCATGAAGTAACCTTGGAGTATCTTTGGAGTGCTCTATCTCCATTTGCATTGCATATTTGGAGTTAAAGTCAGAAGACTGAAATACTGAACACCAGGAAGACAGGAAACACAGGACATGACAATAAGCAGGTATTATACCCACATGTATTATGCTCACGTGTCCTTAAAAATGTTTCATTTTGTTCCAGTATTTGAGGGCATAAAAAATGGAGCCCCTGCAAGATCCTGGCCAAGATTCCCCCTTACAGTCTGAAATAAAGCAAGCATTATCAGGAGGCCAGCTCCTGGCACACTGGGTGGTGAGGGAGTCGAATACAGTAGTTTCTGTATGTTCATTGAGTTTAAATTGACCTTTTTTCCTGCAAAGATCCAGCAGTCTTTCCACAAATGGATTTTTGATCCATTAAGAAAAAAAAGAGGAGAGAAAGGAGGCCCTGCTTCTCAGGTCGACAGCAGGGGAATTCTGGGATGTGTTGCCAAGGGCGACCGCAGGATGAACAGAGGTAAAGGCAGCCTCTCTGGGTCCTCACGCCAAAGTAGAGCTAAAATATATTTGCCTTCTGATTTCCACGGACACACAGGAGGGAAAGAAAGAGCAGGCGGGCACACTAGAGCTTATTTTAATGTTCTAGATGTTGAATGTGCACCGCACGCTTTCAGAGCGTGTTTCTGGTACCGCATGTCTCCACTCCATCCATAAATGCAGTGAAACCAAAGCTGTCACCTTTCAGATGTGCATCCATGTTTTATGTCTAGTGAGGTTTAACAAATTGCTTTAATTTTTTCAGACATTTGTTGCTTCGTACATCCAAATGCAGCGAAATGATTTATTTCTTACATTTTTCTACGTTTTTGTGAAACAGATTGATTACATTAGGTTTTCACCACCCCTGAGACGAGCAGAAAGGAAAAAGACCTGTGTAGTAGAGATGTGTGTTTCAAGGGAAAAAACACCCTCATTACTAAAACTGGGAGGTTGACTCACCTTTTCAGAATGAATGCGGCTCCAGACCTGATTTTAAAACAGCACAATATCTTGGGGGGGTCTGAAAGCTTATCACGCCTTTGGCCTGGATGTGTCTTTACTCTAAAAGCAGAAGAGGAATTCTGGTGACCATGTGCATAGAGATGACACCATACACAGAGATGACACCATATATAAAGATGACACCATACACAGAGATGACACCATATATAAAGATGACACCATACACAGAGACGACACCATATATAAAGATGACACCATACACAGAGATGACACCATACACAGAGACGACACCATATATAAAGATGACACCATACACAGAGATGACACCATATATAAAGATGACACCATACACAGAGATGACACCATACACAGAGACGACACCATATATAAAGATGACACCATACACAGAGATGACACCATATATAAAGATGACACCATACACAGAGATGACACCATATATACCAAGTTCAAATCCAAGATGGCGCCAGTATGTCTGTCGGCGTGCCGTCGGTTTCTACCAACTCTGTCGCTACCTGTCTTATGTGTGTTCATGCTAGTGTCTGTCCTCCTCCATCAACTCTCTACAGTATCCGCGATCCAGTTTCAATACGATCGTGAAACTCTACTCAGCATACGATCTAACATGGATATATATGCTAAAAGGACCGGCGGAAATCGTTTCTTTCATCCGCGGTTACCCGTGGGGGCTTTAAATTATATCCGTTGCTTGTCCTGCACTACGCAAAAGAGGAAGCGCCAGAGAAAGCGGGGTAAGCGAGCTGGTGTGAGAGCAAGAATGAGAAGTTTTCCTCGCGCTCAAATCAACACTCATCTGGTGCCCGTTTACCCTAATCTACCATCGATGCTGTGCAATGGGAATCGCCGATGTTTCATGATCGACCCTCTGAATCAGAGAGTCCCTGCTCGCAGGAAAGGAGGCGTTGTTTTCCAAAACCTGCGGCGTCTCGAGTTTACACCACAGCCTGCATGCGATCGTGTCTCTATAGTGAAAATGGCACTGGCCAATGTAAGGTCAGTTTCGAACAAAGCTTTTATTTTAAATGACTTTTTTATATCTCAAGAATTGGACTTCCTATACTTGGTTGAAACGTGGCTGCGGGTGGATAACCTAAGTCAATTTTCAGATCTCTGTCCCACAGACTGCAGCTTTCTAAACTCTCCGCGGATCACCGGGCGAGGTGGAGGACTTGCAGTCATATTTAGAAATGGATTTAAATGCACTGCCCTTACTAGTGAGGCTTATACCAGTGTCGAATCACTTATGTTTAAAATTGATTCTGAGATCTCAGTGCTCTGCATCCTCATCTACAGGCCACCTAAAGCAAATAAAGACTTTATAAAAGAGTTCTCTGACTTGTTATCCTTAGTAGTCATGATATCCGACAATATCTTGATTATGGGGGATTTTAATATCCACATCTGCTGCCCTAATAAGCCTATGGTTAGTGAATTTATCCACTTATTGGATTCTTTTGATTTTATGCAATGTGTAAATGGCCCTACTCATGAGCACGGTCATACTCTTGATCTTGTTTTATCTCATGGTTTTAATGTCAGTGATATGAAAATAGCAGAATCAGCATTTTCTGATCATATGCCTGTTATGTTCAACTCACTGCTAGCTGCGCAAGCTAAGCCAGTCAGAGCCTCAGAGCTGCGTTCTAGGAAGTTTAGCCCCACTGCAGCGGTTCAGTTCTCAGCTGTATACAGAAACTGTTTGTCTTCCACTGTTCCTCACCTGAACATTGAAGACCTAACTGCTTCTTTTAAATCTTCTTGTACAAATGCACTCGATGTGGTTGCCCCTCTCAGAGTGAGAAAGACTAAATTTAAATCTCAACCATGGCTGAATGAGTCCATTAGAGCTGTTAGAAGGGAATGCAGGAAAGCTGAGCGCAAGTGGAAAAAGGACAGGCTTGTAGTGTCTTTTGAGATTCTTAAATCATGCTTGCTTAGATTCCAGGAAACTGTTAGATCTGTAAAAGCAAATTATTTTTCAGAAATCATCTCAAAAAATCAACATAAGCCAAAATTTCTGTTTAGCACGATCAATTCTTTATTAAGTCCAGTTTCATATCATGGTCCTGAGCCATCCCAGGAAAACTGTGAAGTTTTTCAGGATTTCTTTCTGACGAAGATTGAAAATATTAGAGCTAATATATCGATTTCCACAACTAGTCCTGTCTATGAGCTGGATATCCCAATATTTGAGAAATTTGAATTAGTTTCTCTATCCCAGCTATCTGGCATTGTTTCCCACATGAAGTGCTCTACCTCTTCGGCTGATATTCTTCCATCTTGGTTATTTAAGGAATCATTTGATACCATTGGCCCTGATGTTTTATCAATCATAAATACAAGCTTGGCCTCTGGCATAGTTCCTGCATATTTTAAGCATGCAGTAGTTCAGCCACTTTTAAAAAAGCATAATCTAGATACTGGAATTCTGAATAATTATCGGCCCATATCAAAACTGCCCTTCATAGCAAAAGTTCTGGAAAAAGTTGTTTTTGGTCAGTTAGCGTCTTTTCTAGACAGCAACAACATTTATGAGATCTTTCAATCTGGTTTTAGGGCACTACATAGTACTGAGTCTACTCTTTTAAAAGTCACTAATGATCTTTTTATTAATGCCGATTCTGGTGATTGTTCAATCCTGGTCTTACTGGACCTGAGTGCAGCATTCGATACTGTGGATCATGATTTACTCATCGAACGTCTGGAACATTGTGTTGGACTTAAAGGTTTAGTTCTTAATTGGTTCACTTCTTATATTAAACAAAGAACTTTTTCTGTTAATATTGGTAATTTCTCCTCTGCCGCCACTACTCTGGCTTCCGGGGTTCCGCAAGGGTCTGTTTTAGGCCCAGTCCTCTTTTCATTATATATGCTCCCCCTTGGTCAAATAATTCGGGAACATAACATCTCATTTCACTGTTATGCAGATGATCTACAACTATACCTACCTTTAAGTTTAGGAAATTGTTCCTCCCTGGATAGACTTCACGAGTGTATCACTGACATTACAAATTGGATGACAAATAGCTTTCTCCAACTGAATGTCGCTAAAACAGAGGTCATATTAATTGGTTCCTCTATGGTAACCAAAAATTTAAAAACAAATTTGGGTTCTTTAGTCCCATTTTTAAGAACAAACGTTAAAAACCTTGGAGTAATTTTCGACTCAGAATTAAAATTTGACAAACAAATAAATGCAACGGTCAAGGCTAGTTTCTTCCAGCTTAGAACAATTGCCAAATTGAAATCATTTCTTAATGTTTTAGATATGGAAAAAGTCATCCATGCTTTTATTACTTCTAGACTGGACTATTGTAATGCACTGTATATTGGAATGCATGAAGCGTCCCTTAAACGCTTACAGTTGGTTCAAAATGCCGCAGCCAGATTATTAACTGGAGCCAAGAAAAGGGATCACATTACTCCTATCTTGGCATCCTTGCACTGGCTCCCAGTGCATTACAGAGTCCAGTATAAAGTAGCGCTGATGGTTTTTAAAGCTTTGAATGGATATGCCCCTGTTTATATAGAGAACATGCTTTGTATGTATACACCCTCGAGATCATTAAGGTCTGTATCAAAGTCACTTTTGGTGGTTCCACGAGCTCGCCTCAAGCAGAGTGGGGATCGTGCTTTTTCTGTTGCTGCACCTAAACTCTGGAATAGTCTTCCACATGACATTAGACTCACCAAATCTGTGACTGTTTTTAAATCAAAACTAAAAACATATTTTTACAAGCTAGCTTTCTGCAATTGTTAAACTGTTTTAACTGCATTTGGAGGGATGTCTTATTCTGTTTTATGTAAGTTATATGTTTTATGTTATTCTATTTTATGTAAGTTATATGTTTTGAGAGCAGAGGGTATGGTGTTTCTTTGACATTGTAAAGCACTTTGGTTTTAAATTGTGCTCTATAAATAAAATTTACTTACTTACTTACTATATAAAGATGACACCATACACAGAGACGACACCATATATAAAGATGACACCATACACAGAGATGACATCATATATAAAGATGACACCATACACAGAGACGACACCATATATAAAGATGACACCATACACAGAGATGACACCATATATAAAGATGACACCATACACAGAGATGACACCAAATATAAAGATGACACCATACACAGAGATGACACCATATATAAAGATGACACCATACACAGAGACGACACCATATATAAAGATGACACCATACACAGAGATGACACCATACACAGAGATGACACCATATATAAAGATGACACCATACACAGAGACGACACCATATATAAAGATGACACCATACACAGAGATGACACCATATATAAAGATGACACCATACACAGAGATGACACCAAATATAAAGATGACACCATACACAGAGATGACACCATATATAAAGATGACACCATACACAGAGACGACACCATATATAAAGATGACACCATACACAGAGATGACACCATATATAAAGATGACACCATACACAGAGATGACACCATATATAAAGATGACACCACTTATGTTGTACCCTGCACTATATAATGCAAACAAATAACCACATCTGGACACATATTACTATGTAAGAATTTGAATCTGTGCTGCATATTAAAACTTTATTAAAAATAAATCAAACTGTGCACATGCCATCTTTACAAAACATATAGAAGATTACAACCTCCAAAAAGGTCACTTTCCTCAACAACAACAATAACAATAATTAATATTACCGTTTTATTTATAAGTGCCTTTCAGGATACCCAAAGTTGCTATACAAAGGCAGTAAATATAAATTTATATATATATAGAACAACTGAGACAATATAGGGAAATAACAATAACATACAGGACAATAGAGAACAATACCAAGACCTAGTAGCACAATAACAACACACAGGCAAAGATTAAAAAAGCACAAGCACAGAAAGAAGATAAAAACACAACATAAGACATAACATGAGAGAAGAAAATTCCAGGAGGACTACTACTAAAATAAGAACAAAAGATAATACAACAGAGTGAATAAGAACAGAGCAGCACAAAAAAGCAAACTCGAAAAGCTTTTGTTTTTAGGCTTTTTTTTTTGGAAAAGCCTAGAAGGACAAACATCCAGCAGGTTAGTGTCAGCAGACAGGAGTGGCTGTGATGGAGAGTCAAGTGAGTGAAGTAAATCAGTAAGATACGAAACCATGCAGAGACCAAGAATATTGACTTATAATCAATTATGAGACTTGATCATCATTAGGAAATGGCTACAAGGAATACTGTTACACAGAAAGGATATAGAAAGTCTTGGCACAGTGCAACTCTGTAGAGATAAACCACAGTGCCTGAAGAAGATGGGTTTAGTGAATTCCCTTTTATGTCCTGGATGTCCCGTGGCCATGACTCTGTCCAGCAGGACATGTCCAGATGCTTTGGAATCACTAAGAGCAGAGAGGGCAGGCAGAGGACCTGCAGGTCAGCAGCACTGTAAGGGCCTTCTGATCAGCATCAGGAACACCCAGGCCTCCGCTAATGGAAGCAGCCTGTTCATTTCATTTCATCTTCTGATCATTTTACATATTCAGATGTTCAGGGAGGTTTGGAAGAATCATCACATCTGAGGGAGCTAAAGGTTAAAGAACACAGGGAAGCCCTCTCATAATTTAAAAACAGAGGGAAGCCCTCTCATAATCTCATAATCTAAAGAACAGAGGGAAGCCCTCTCATAATCTCATAATCTAAAGAACAGAGGGAAGCCCTCTCATAATCTCAAGAACAGAGGGAAGCCCTCTCATAATCTCATAATTTAAAGAACAGAGGGAAGCCCTCTCATAATCTCATAATCTAAAGAACAGAGGGAAGCCCTCTCATAATCTCATAATTTATTTTCCAGACCTGTAGATTTCATCTGGGCTCAACCTTTGCATAAGGGTCATGTGACAATTGAGAGAAGAGCCCTTGGCTCAGCTTCTTCTCAGTTTTTCTGAATCTCTCTCTTTCTCTCTCTCTCTCTCTCTCACACACACACACACACACACACACACACACACACACACACACACACACACACACAGTGGAGGTACCTGGACTCAAACCAGTCAGTGACCATAAGTGGTTCTGAGTTAACCAGAGGGGCATCGGTGGCTAACTGGAAAGCCTCAATATTGGCTTACAGATCTTACAATTTGGGCTTGAAAAATTTCCCCACCCCTCACTGCAGGCCGTTAATCCTATCAGCATGCGTGAAAGTGTGTGTTTGCCTAGGGAACTGGGGCGAATTATTCAATTAGTCCGTTTTGAGAATGATGTTTGGATAGCTAATTTGTGGAGGACATTTCCTGTGGAGAAGAGAGGGAGACATTACCTCGTTTTGAATTCTAATTTGAGGAGCAGAAACAGGCACGCAAAAATAAACTGGACAATCAGGGGAAAAGTTCTACCAAATGGAATCCTCAGTTCCTGCGAAGTTGTACAAATAAAGCCTGGTTAAATCATACCAAAAACATTGTGTAAAATGGTGTGTGTTTAAAGCTTTGCACCCTGTTAAACTCACATCTCCCGGAACAGCAGTTTATACATTACCCAGGGTGATATTAATGAGGAATAGGAGGGAGGGCAGAAACCATTTACACTTACAGTCATAATATTGCACCTATATTGGAAATGAACTAATCTCTTTCTAGGTTGGAACCTAGTAAACTCAGGATTCATCTAGTTATGTTTTGATGTACGCATTTGGGCGTCTGCTACCTGTTTGTTGTTGCCATAAAGGCAATACCCGGCATCGTCTTGAGATCGCGGTTCACGATTTCAAAATAAGAGCGGATAGCTAAATCAATAAATCAATAGGAATAAATAGCGGATTCCTAAAAAAAAAAAAAAACACTTTTCAAAACATATTTCTGATGACAAAAACAGTTCTACACATTTGGGTTTGTAATGTTTAATATGTAACAACCTGACCATTTTAGCATATTTACAATAAACTGACAAAACAATATTAAAATTACACAATCTTTAAAATATATAATCATACATTCATTGAATAAACTCATATTCTTTCCTTCCTTTCATGTCAAAAATAGTAATAAAATCATTAATTATTTGATTCCTCCATTCATTCATGCATTCATTAATTGGTTAATTGTTACAGCTTCCAACCAAAAATATTTACACTGTATGAGGGAAGAATGCAGTATGAAACAATGAGCTCACTGGCCTCAGATCAGTTAAAGGTTATTGCATAACAAAGGAAGGGTTACACTATGTGCCCGTTGCATGCTCTGGGCCACTCTGTTGCAGTCTGTCACTTTACTCAGTGTGCTGTGCATTGTATAGACATCTTCGGTGAAGGTCTTCCTTAGAATCCTCTGACTAGTCTGTCCAGCCGTCAGTTCCAGTGCGACTTCTCTGTCTGCAGAGACCACACTGCACACAGCAGTAAACCAAGCAGGTGGTGTGGCTGTGTAATTAAGAGGTTGCTCTTCAGTGAATGGTCACTGCTGTGCTGTGTGTAACTCGTTCTCTCACAGTGACAGCTCTAGGCTGCTGTGGTCTGGCCTCGACCAGAATGACAGCAGTGCCCCTGCTGACTGGGTGAGGTAACGTTGGGGTCAGACTCTCTGTGATGGGACACAGACCCAGAACCACAGTGAAACGACCTGGAAGTCAGTTTTATGCAGGTGTCATGGAATTATGTACTTCATAAAATGTATAAACTCATTGTCTAATAAAAGTTTTGTCTTTGTTATATATGCTTGTGTAGACTTTCACTATGCCTACTCGTTCACTATGTCTATTTACACATGTATTTTATATTAGATTGTGGCTCTTGACCAGCTTTACGCTACTGTGGCCGCAACCAGTGTCCAGTGTCTACTGTCACAGTTCGGACTACAACTTGATGTGCTTGGATTATGTCAGAACATTTTGAGACTGTGATCAGTACACCTCTGAAGCTTGGCTTGTCCTGATCACTTTAGTAGTGTCCATTCTGGTGGGGATTATACTGAACCCTTTTTTCTGCATTTTTCTGTTCCAACAAAGTGTCACCAACCAAACACTGGATCCAGATGGAAATTCAGATCCAGACAAAACCCAGAAGAGCACTAACTTGGCTGGGAAATGAAGATTTGTGGCACTCGTCAATGTTTTTTTTTTATATATATATTTTATTTACATTTGTATCATTATATGTTTGCATTTATATAGTTACTGTGATTTATTTTCTTTGTACAAATTGTTTTGCTTTGAGTTTAGGGTTTATTATTCTGGGGAAACCTGCCCTGACTAGTAAATGAAGAAGACATTAGTCACAAAATGGCACCCCCTCCCCCCATTCACCTGTCTGTAGTGGTTTGGTCCACATTGTTGTTGTTATGCCACATACCCTTGTTAGCCTACCCTATGTTAGCCTGTTTCACTTGTCTCTTGTTCTGCCCTCTTTAACATAAGCGTATTTAAACATTCATGTTATGCCCTCCATTGTCTGACTTTGTATCACACTCTCTGTCTGTTCGTCCATGTTAAATAAATGTTATTCATGTGCATCGCTCTCTTTCAGCTTCCCCTCCCTCGCTCACGACATGCATGTCATGTTACATGTGACATCGGAAATGCTGAAATACCTCTTTTCTTTTAAAATGAAATGCATTTGTTAAGGAATAATAACAATTAAGTCAGGTTTAGAGCATGAGTAGGAAAAGTAGTAACAGAATGTAACTGAATCTTCACACACACACACACACACACACACACACACACACACACACACACACAATCAAGAACTTACGAGTCAAACAAATGTGAGAAGAAACAGGTTTTTTTTATATACTTCCATTTCTTTTAGTCAGGAACCTGCTGAGCCAAAGCCTGATGGAGATCACGGGCCAACAGCATGCTGGGACTTTTCAGCGCAACCTGAGAGGGTGACAAGGTAACCGCATGCAGGAGAACCACCGGGACTGTCATCGAAGGGAACCCGGAGTTTGACTAACTGCTTCCCCCCTGTCCAGGGCTAAGCCCGTCCCGGGCCAGCAGGCAGTGGTGGAAGTGCACGTTGCCTGAATGGAGGCTTCTGTTCCCTCTCTGGCCCGCCCACCTCCATCTCCAGCATCCACCACCCACGAAGAGCTCGGCGTCACCTGGACCCTCGGCGCATTCCTAGTCCCGGGCTCACGCCCTCCCCCCCCTCATTCTGTTTCTCTGGTCCATGGCTTCTACGCTGGGAATTTTAACGCCCAGGTTCTAAATCACTGCATGAGAAGTCCTGCTAGACTTGGGGATTAGATTGATAGAAGCAGAGGGCAGCACACAGGAGAGATTGCAGAGGAACTCGCATCAAGGTCTGGTTAAAAAACTGCTCTCAGCCAGATGGCTAAATGATGGCCATGTTCTACATCTTCGATGTCAGCTCGGATGAAATTCTTAGACTCTCTGAGTCTTAGATAATGTTGTGAGGCTAAATAACAGCACCTGCAGTTCTAAAGTGCATTTGTAATGGCTCAAAGACATATAAGAACATCGTCGCGTAAGCTGTGAGGTGCATTGAGGTCTTGGAAGTGTGTGCGTGTGAGTGAACGTAAGTGTGTGTGCATGTGTGTGTGTGTGCACGCATGTGCGTGCGCTCGCCTGTGAGCGTGTGCAAGCAGGTGGGCTACTTCAAACTGTGGAGCCTTTGTGTTTCCATTTAATTAATCTTTTTCTCCTCAGAAAGCTAATCCAAGATCCTGCCTCACTGAGCATGATCCTTTACAAGGGAGGCATTAAACATGTCTAAGTGGACATTGGAGTGCGCAGTGTGGAGCCCTCCCAGCATGAGATATGGGACACGACATACAGCATAATATGATCAAAGGTAATCAGAATGTAATGTGCTATTTGTTCTACTCCTATGACATGCTTCTCAGATCCTGGCCAAGAGCAGTGGGTTTAACCCCAAGGCTTGATTGGCTTAACTGTGTTTAATAAGGGTATTATTTGTGTTTTCTATTTCTGTACCATTCTGTATGTACTACACGTCTGTCATAAGCAGTCAGAGCTTTGGGAAGCTCTGTGGATCTCTGTGTCTGTATCTGCACATAGATAGATTGTCCTCCAGGGACCACGCATCAGAGCAACACCTTCTGTGAAGTTCGTGTTCATAATCATATAATTGCAATGCTATGTACACTTGTACATACACACTGCGAATCAATCAGAATGATTTACACTGTAGATGTAATGCAGCATATGCACAGGTACTTTGGCACAGACAGAGTGCAGTGAGATAAAAGGCGTAAATAAGCAAATACAGTGTGTCTGATACAGTGATGAGCTGCTGATGTGATTGACAAAATGAAAGGCTAAATCCCCATGTCATAGCAGGCTAAAGGCCTGTTTTCTTTGCCATCATTGAACTATTCATTTTTCAGAGGTTCATTTTGACTTCATCTGCTCTAATGTCTCATTTTAAATCCCACTAGCACTGCTTATTTACAACTTCTACAATGATCCAGGCTCATTTGTCACTTCCCCTAACTGGTAACTAGATGAATGCTCATTTTTTTTCTTTTACAAGAAGCAAGCATGGTTTTGCTGTATGAGTATTTAGTTCTGTCTTTTGTGGTAGTGACTTTTAATATTTCATTCATATATTATTTTACTCATGATTTACACTTTATTTGCATTCATAGTTATTCAGTGTTTTATGTATTATGAAAAGTTTGCGCTCTAGCTGTGGTTGGGTAATAAAGTGTTTGTGGCTAATTGGTTAAGACTTCTTTGTCACTGATAACCAATGAAGTTTGAAAACAACCATGTCAGGACTTCATAGCTGAAGTGTCTTCTTCTAACATGGTTTCTGCTGAATAAACATGAGTGTGTTTGTGTCATGAGTGTTAAAACCTCACTACAGCTGTGCATTTCTTTATCAAAGCTAAAGAACATTAAACCTAAATCTAAAGAAAGTGTCTACCCAATTCCTCTGACATAGCCGGCAAGATTCCAACATCCCACGAAACAGTGAGGACCTCCAGGTCCCAGGGCAAATTCCACATAGCAAGCCACTCTTGGGTGGGATGTCTGGCCTGGGTGGCAGAATCACTGTATTAAAGAAGAACGGGAGAGGGTGGGGTTGGGGGGGGTTGGTTTTTCCATGTTCAATTAGCCAGGGTGGATTAAAGCTGCACATAGAAGATGTGGGTAGGAATCTCAGCATAAATAAGTGAAATAACCAAGGTGGGTTAGAGTTCCACATAGAAAACACGGGCAAGAGTCCTGGCGTTTATATGGGAGAAGGTATGGACAATAAGAAGAAAAAATAGATTTTGTATAAATGTCATAAATCATAGCCACAGATCAAATTAGCTGTATTCAATTCCACAGTAAAATTGTTTACTAGATCCAGACATCCAAGCAGAACTCAAGATGTCTGCTATAAAGACTAATAAGATGCTAAACTATTTTTGCCTGTCCACTCTTAGGACATAAATCTCAAACATCTCAAAACAACTTATGGCAGTAATAGCCATGTTTTCCTGCTATCTATCTATCTATCTATCTATCTATCTATCTATCTATCTATCTATCTATCTATCTATCTATCTATCTATCTATCTATCTATCTAGAAACTCAGTAGACCTGCAAAAAAACACTAAATGTGAGAATTACAGTAGACCTGAGAAACACAGTAGACCTAAGAAAACACACTATCTATCTGTCTGTCTGTCTGTCTGTCTGTCTGTCTGTCTGTCTGTCTGTCTGTCTGTCTGTCTGTCTGTGAAGGTGGGCCAGTCTCTTTCTTCTTTCTGTGATAGGACGCAGAGACAGAAACACCTCACTAACTAGCTCTTTTGTTCATTCACACAAGTGACTCTTTTTTTCTGTCCCACACACCAGACAAATCAGATTTGTACTGAATGCCCTTTTATCAACTGAAGTCAAACCCTAAATGTGATTTTAAAATCTTAAAAAACCCACAAAATGGCTGTAAAGTTGAATCGGAGTGTCAGGGTCAGTGTCACTGCGTGTGTGTCAGGGATACATGCTCCCTCACTGTGGCCACGTTTGTGTAAAGCAAAACACACTAATTTCTGACAACATGTAGTCAGACAAACACACATAACTTCACAACATGTAGTGTATGGAGATCAACCAAAATAGTGGTAGACAAATCATGGATTTATGGTCAATAACTTAAAAGTGTTGTAAAAGTGTTTGCTAGTGTGTATGTTATGTCTGTGTGTAAGCTCCACAGATAAAGACATATATTTGTCCAAAATTAATGTGGAAGATTCCACGTACATTTACACTGCTCAGTCCAAACCATGTCCATCTCAGTCCATTCACTATGATTTAAAAAAACATGAGTGCCTGTGTCTCTTCTAAGACAATTCATAAATATTTTTCCACAGTTACTTACAATTTCCATGCAATATATCATCATAGTCTATTTTAGTCTATTTTATTTTAGTCATAGTCTGTTTATTTGAAGGAAAGTGTTTTAGAATGAAAATAAAATACCACTGAAAAAAATGTTTTTGAGTACTAAGAATTTGAGTTTAAGCTAAAAGAAAAAATGGTGGATTACTGTAACGTGGGGACTGAGGCGGCCGGAGGCAGAGGTTGTACAGGCAAAAGAAACGGGCCGAGCAGGTCCTCAGAACACGAACTAACAAGGAGCAGGTCCAGTGATGAGCAGCTCTCTCGGATGAATGTGCAGCACTGGACAGCGCGACCTGTGAGCTTAAGAAGGTAAAACATAACAAGACACAGGTGTTAGTACAGAGGTGATTGGGACCGAGGTAGTGGTTTGGAGTTAGAGGGAGTGTGCTGTGTGGGGGTGTGTGTGTGTGTGTGTGTGTGTGTGTGTGTGTGTGTGTGTGTGTGTGTGTGTGTGTGTGTGTGTGGGTGTGGGTGCACGCGCCCTCTGGTGGCGGCCCGGCCTCCTCACCATGACAACTATTTTACTTAGGCAATTCTTACTGTAGAATGCTGCTACAAACTTTAAGCCCTAATTCCTCTGATGCTACAAACACCAAGACCTAATTCCTGTGATTATGCAAACACTAAGCCATAATTTCTTTGCTGCTACAAACACTAAGCCATAATTCCTCTGATTATGCAAACACTAAACCCTAATACCTCTGATTATACAAACACTAAGCCCTAATTTCTCTGCTGCTACAAACACTAAGCCATAATTCCTCTGATTATACAAACACTAAGCCCTATTCCTCAGATGCTACAAACACTAAGCCCTAAGCAATAAGCCCAGCTGCTACAGGGATGCACCATCCACATTTTTTCTGACAGTGGACAGTTTTCCACAGCTTACAGACCTTCTCAGTGTACACATGACCAGTCACCAAACCTGACACTTTCCAGTCGGTCCAGTGTGCTGCCTGTTGTCTGCCTGTTGTGTGGTGCAACATGGATTAGAAGAAGAAACATCTCTATGGAGGAATGGCTTTAAAACCTGAACTTTAATTTGGAAATGTGAGACTCTGCCTGGCATCAGCTCATAAACAGGAGGCTGTGTGTGTGCAATCTGATGCCATTTACTTTTATGACTTTAACGTCCTCACAAATAAGAATCACAGTAAAAAAATACTTTGTGGGCACTTTGAAAATAATATCACCATCAATATTTTACTTGTATGTCAAGTAATAAATGCAAGGACTTGTAATGTGTACCAGGAAAGCATTTACAGAAGTAAATCATTTCTAGCAACTGCTCAAAGGAACTGATTGTATCTACTTACAAAACCCCCCCAAAAACAAAGTGTTTATGTAGAGTCCACGTAGACCACAACATCCTCCAGAATTATGTTGACTTAAAAAATCTAATTTTTGACACACTAAAGAAAACTGTCTGTTTGTGTTAGTTATGTTAGTCTCTTGTAGAAAGAAAATCTTTTGTATAGTATGTTAAACAAATGAAAAATGATTTGTCAAAATGTCAAAACCGTGGTTTTATAATGAAATGACATTAAACATGAAGTTCTGTTTTGATAATGTTTTTAAATGAAAACCTGCTAAAACATGTCCAGTGCACAACCAGACTCAGAGCTCCCAGAGCAAACATGCATGCGTTATATATGGAAACTCTTATTCCTTTTGCATGCATAAGTACTGAAGTGGTGTTATGGAAAAGTAACTAACAAAATTACTGCAGGACTGAAACATGTCTGTCGATCAGAGGTTTTCCTTCCCAAACCCCAGTGGAAACACCTCTCAGCATCACTCGTCTACTTAATTATCATGTAAATAATTAGTGTCCTAAAAAATAAAGTGTTGCAAAGAAAGAACAATGACATCTAGTCAGTATTAAGGCTAAATGTGATCCCGCACATGACTTCTAACCGTGCCCAGAGGGCCATGACATGTAAACCCACATTGGATAACAGCAATAGGTCTACACTGCAAGCTGTGAATAGATTTTTAAAAAGAATGATAAAATTTAATGCAAGTCAGTCAAAACACTCTGCATCCTTCTATGGTGAAGAATGGAGCATATTTAGTTGAGTCATTCATCTTCTCCCAGAGCTCAGCCAGCAGTCACACTGCAGGAGATGTCTTTGGGGTTACACAAGCACTGGTGTCATTGTTGGCTGTTGGATGGCAAAGTCCCTTCAAACACATACAGTGTGCAGAGC
Organism: Brachyhypopomus gauderio; assembly: GCF_052324685.1. Taxonomy (NCBI): domain Eukaryota; kingdom Metazoa; phylum Chordata; class Actinopteri; order Gymnotiformes; family Hypopomidae; genus Brachyhypopomus; species Brachyhypopomus gauderio. Next base: position 28,323,322 of record NC_135215.1, on the reverse strand, counting down.
TTTGCTTTGGCTGAGACATGGCCGCCTCCATTTCTCATTCAGACAGCTACCGCTCAAATGCTCAGCTTCCCCTCTGCAGGGGCAGGTTTCTCCAGACCTCCTCCCTCTCTTTTTATGTGCCAGTCTGGCTCATCATACACCATCAGTCACTGTTGCTCGTGGAAACTGATAAGTAGGTTGAGAGGGGAACGTGGGCGTCATGCGTTTCTCATTGGTGCAGTACAGTGCAGACCCTAAACGTATCTGTTTTCAGTGCTGCGGCTTCAACACAAGATCCCACACAGGATCTCTGTCTGACTCCTCTGTCTGACTCCTGTCTTGATTCCTTAATAACAGCAATATTTAGATGTTAGGAACATTTCCTACATCATGTTTATAATGAAAAGTATATTTAAGAGTATATTTCTAGAACATAAAAAAACTATAAAGAGTTTAAAATTCTTGAAGCTCTTAAAGCTCCTTCATTTCTTACAGAGTTCACATCTCTGTAAACTGTAGACATAGAATAGAATAGAATAGAATAGAATAGAATAGAATATCTGTATTGATCCCACGAGTGATCCCACAAAATTTTGACCACTCCAGGCTGTGCTGGAGGTCTTAAAGCCCAGTTCCCATGCAGTGGTCTGCAAAGCCCATCTACACCAGGTGCTCCTGGAGGTCTGGACTAGGAACC